>NC_063194.1:7011576-7061576 GCF_017589495.1 Alosa alosa
ATATCTCAAGCAGCATCACACTGAGCACGGGGCCCCCAAGGCCGGCGTGCTCAGTCTGCTGCTCTTCACCCTGCTGACGATGACTGCACTGCAACCTACAGCAACAATCACATAGTGAAATTTGCTGACGACACAACTCTGGTGGGTCTCATCACCAAGGGCGTGAGACTCAATACAGGTTGGAGGCTCGACCTTCTGACAACGTGGTGCAGAGACAACAACCTCCTGCTGAGCGTCAGCAAGACCAAGGAGATTGTTGTTGACTTCCGGAGAGGTCACACCCAACACCTGCCACTGACCATCGACGGTGCTGTGGTGGAGAGAGTGAGCAGCACCAAATTCCTAGGGGTGCACATCAGTGAAGACCTCTCCTGGACCACCAACACTGCATCACTGGCGGCGAAAGCTCAGCGCCGCCTCTACTTCCTCTCGGAAACTCAGGCGAGCAAGTGCTCCACCAGCCATCATGACCACATTCTACCGAGGCACCATTAAGAGCATCCTCTCCAGCTGTATCGCTGTGTGGGGCGGAAGCTGCACTGAATACAACAGGAAAGCCCTGCAGCGCATAGTGAACACAGCTGGAAGGATTATTGGTGCTCCATTCCCCTCCCTGAAGGGCATTTACACCACCCACCCCACCCAAGAATGCGACTACACTTGTGGTGATGCAAGTCACCCGCTCACAATTTGTTTGATCTACTGACCTCTGGGAAGAGGTACAGAAGCCTGCGGCTCCCACCACCAGACTCACCAACAGCTTCATACACCAGGCTGTTAGGATGCTGAACTCTCTCCCGCCTCTCCCCCCTCCACCCTCAGCTACATAACATCCTGGACTTTGGACCCACAATGGCTGCCTTGCATTACTCCACTTGCACTACTCCACTTGTACTCTTGCACACTTTGCAACTTGTTGTTGTTGTCCTGTTGTCCTGAAAACACAACACTTCTGCTGCTCTTACATAACTTGCACCACTATGCCACTTGCTTACTTAGGTCAAACAGAACTACCTCAGCCATTTATTGGCCTGACTTTGCACTATTATATTGACTGTCTATTCACAATTTCAACCCAATTTTGCTGCTCTTATTTCTTCATTGTATGTGCCTTCTTATTTACTCTTTTAATGTTTACTTGAATGTTATGTTTGTCTGTGGACTTAATTGGTAAAATATGTCTTGTCTTCACCGTGGGATAGTAAGAAACGTAATTTCGATCTCTTTGAATGTCTGGGCATGTGAAGAAATTGACAATAAAGCAGACTTTGACTTTGACTTCAGCACTTGTCAATCATTCAATTTTCCCTCTCAGTCCTCACCAGAGGAATGCATGCAAGCGTGTCCGTATAAAGGGCTGTCTTGTTTGATGTGTGTGGTGTAATACCATTCATACGTATGGTGTGGTGTGTGTGGTGTAATACCATTCATACATATGGTGTGGTGTGTGTGGTGTAATACCATTCATACGTATGGTGTGGTGTGTGTGGTGTAATACCATTCATACGTATGGTGTGGTGTGTGTGGTGTAATACCATTCATACGTATGGTGTGGTGTGAGTGGTGTAATAATTACTGTGTGTTTGGTAGGGCCTTTCTGGTAGAGGCCACATGATGATGGTTTGGGATGAATAGGGGGTTGTTACCTACAGTACTGTATACTTACCACACCTGGTCCTGAAACTCCCCCTGGTTGGGCCTATACTGTGACAGATGGCCTTCAATGGTCTTTCTGTCCATAATTAGCACTGTGCCTTGTTGATGTCCGTGTGGGCTATTTGCCCCCCATATCTCTGATCTGTGAGAGATTTTGATTTCACACACGCTTTGGCAAGGTCTCTGTTGCTCATGCCGCGCTGCCTATCTTCTTGTGTACTCGTATTACATTGCGGCCTCTTTTGTTCTTTCTGATTATTCAATTTAGTTTTTTATTGTCAAGCATTAGTATGGTGCATGTTGATAATCTCATCACCTCCCTAAGGCTCATTTCAGGCTCATAAAGCTTCCCGAGGAGCTGAGCTGTTACAGCAACAGGCTTGTATTGCCTGTCATCAAATCACTTGTGTGCTAATTAACCAATCAGGAAGTCAACATTGCAGTGTATTACACAGAATAAAAATCACACAGACTAACAAGGGAGTCCCATAAGTGCAGAATGGATCTCTCTCCCTCTCTCTTTCTCTCTTTTTCTCTGTGTGTGTGTGTGTGTGTGTGTGTGTGTGTGTGTGTGTGTGTATTGTTACGTCAGGAGGGTTTTTTCAAGAGTGAAGTTCTGAGGCTGTGTGGGGAATGTTTAGGAATTAAATAAAAACTGTGACAACAGACAAATGGAGATTTATTTTCCAGGATCCACTGTATAGTAGTAATTCAAAAGGATCAGGAAGCACTGACCAAACATTTACAGCTCCGTCTCAGCACAGTTCACAACACTGTCTCTGTCTCTCTCTCTCTCTCTCTCTCTCTCTCTCTCTCTCTCTCTCTCTCTCTCTCAAGCCCATGCAGACCGCTGCCTTAAAGTGTGGGCAGTGTGAAAGCATATGGAGTTCAATAAAATCAGAGAAGATAAAAAAAAAAAAGAAATATGTCCTGTGTGTGTATGTGTGTGTGTGTGTGCGCGCGCAAGCATGTGTGTGTGTGTGTGCGCGCGCGTGCATGTGTATGCTTGTATGTGTGTGTGTGTTTGTGTGTGTCCATTTCCAGGGCAAAATGCAGTTCAACTCATCAACTTCTCTGAATTGACATTCACAGACCACAAAATAAAGTTTAGGTTTCACAGTCCACAAACTAAAGTTCAAGGTTTCAACACCCCTGTGAATGTCCCCTAGCTCTCATATAGACAGGAGCCAAAGACAGCCTGGAAGCCTGACTTTCTGTCTGTTTGTCCCACTGTCTGTCTCTCACATTCTCTCTTTCCTCTCTTTCCACATCCATGGTTTGTAGTTTTGCAAATAGAGAGAGTTCATTTTTAATGCTCCTCAGTCCCCATGTCGAGGGGGGACAGAGGGGAAGAGGCGCTCTCGCGGCGGCTGCAGAGGAATCCTAAAATAAAACAGCACAGACACGGCGGCTGGCTGAGTGCACTGAAGGGGGAGAGGCTGCCTGTCAGGCTCCTCGCGGATGAGACTTCATTTCATTTTCCTTTTTTTTTTTGCTTCTTCTTTTAACCGATGTTTAATTTACTTTTTTTTTAAAGATGGCATCATTTCCTGCCTGTGGGGTTACTGCAGATGGTGTGTTTTTCCCTCTCTCACTCTCTCTCCATCTCTTTTTTCTCTCTCTCTCTCTCTGTCCGTCTCTCATTCTCTTTCTCTCCGTCTCTCTCATCTTCGTCTTTGCTGATGAATTAGTTGAATTAATTAGAAAAATGAAATTCTGTGAGGGGGAAAATGGCAGACGGCTTCCTCTTTTTTTTCTTGGAGGAGCAGTAAGGGCCACAGAGAGGGGCTCTTTTTATTTTTTCACCACACATGCAGAGCCAAGAAGCATGATCTCATGATGTGACAGGGACATTATGTTTCTTTTTTTTTTGTCCTAGGAAATTTAGAGCTGTCCTCCTTCATGTCTCTTCCCCCCCTCTGAAATGCACCATGTCCTTTGGATGCAGCAGCAGCTGAAACCTCTGTCCCCCCTGGGGTCTGGACACGGAGATTGCCACGACAGGACACAGAACACTGACCTGCTTTAAAGTTAGCGCACACAGTTGCCACACACACACACACAGGTTTGTGTTGGTTGCTTGTCATGGTTGCTTTCCTCCTGTCCTGCTGTCCCTGAAGCACTGGTCATGATTATTGACCTGTGCTGCCTAAAGAGCAATGGAGTTCCCATGCTGCACCTGTCAAACACAAAGCCGTGTCTCTAACTCATCCTCCATCTTTCTCCCTCTATCTTTATCTGTCCACCTCCTCTCCCTCCCTCTTCTCTCTTTCTCCTCCTCTCCCTTCAGTTCTCTCTCCCTCCCTCTTCTCTCTCTACTCCTCTCTCTTTAGTTCTCTCTCCCTCTCTCTTCTCTCTCTCCTCCTCTCTCTTTAGTTCTCTCTCCCTCTCTCTCCCTTCCCTCTTCTCTCTCTCCTCCTCTCCCTTCAGTTCTCTCTCCCTCTCTCTTCTCTCTCTCCTCCTCTCCCTTCAGTTCTCTCTCTCTCTATCTCTCTCTCTCTCTCTCTCTCTCTTACATCTGCTTCAGCCATGTCCTGTTGCGGTCTGGTCCCTTGGGGAGATCCCTACAAGTGCTTTTGATTTTCTGCCAGGCTCAGCAGTGAGTAGCGGCTTCTTATACCTCCTTATGATGATGAATCAGATGTCAGACGCGCCCATCTCTCCTCATGGCAGTGGTGATGGTGTGCAGGTGGTGGAGGCCACGTCAGTCGGTGGCCACTTGGCTGGAGCAGGTGTGCTGTCGCCACCAAGAGCTCTTGGCCCCCTCTTGCCTTTCATCCCCCAAGACCCTCATTTGGTCCTCCTCAGCCTCAGAGAAGTGGATGGTGGATGGTTACCACTAAAGAGACACATACCCTTTAAACGGCATAATTCCTTCACAAAGGAGACTGAAGTGGTACTGCTGTGTGGGGAAAAAATGCTCTAAGGCAAGCAACAGTCCCAAATGTCAACCATTGCATGCAGCCATGCAGTTATTGATGCTTAAACAGAGTTTACAGTAATGTCGTTTGACAATCTTAAATTAGTTGTTAACAATTATCCAGCAAATCTGTCAGTGACAACTGTGTCATTATCTGGAAACATCTAGTCGTTTTGGCATTTAACATCCCACCACATTCGTTTTGAACATGGTGACATTCTCCCACAGATTAAGTATAAGCTCAACGGCAAAAGAAGAATAAAAAAGATTCTGTTCATTATGTGGTGGTTGGGTTCATCCAGGTATTAGGCAGATAATCTTTCTTGGCGCACAGCTCAAACTGCAATTACAGTATGCAGTCACAGCTGCCCCGTGGACTCTCCATGCTCTCCCCAAACAGCAGGCGTTTTGTTGTATTAACGCTACTCCACTATGCGACACACAGGATTGCTCGGTTTTAAGGGCCAGATAGACGATTGCTGCATTGAATGAATTGATCTGATCCTTAGTTTGGCTCATTTGCACCTTTGTTATTTTAGTAATGATTGTGGGCCCACTGGGCTTTATTTATCGCTACCCTGAAGCAAGTGACTGAGCTGTACTCTGTGCCCTGGAGAGAAAAACCTGTCAGGGCCACACAGCGATTAAGAGTCTGCTTGGGTCTGATCTGGGAATGAGACAATAATTTGAGACTTTTATTCAGGTGTCCATGGCAACCTTATTAGAGGGAATGCATTTATGTCACTCACTTGGTGAGACACCATCCCTGTGGCAGGGGTTGATGGTGGACTAGCAATGATCCATCCAAATAATCTAACATTTCTCAAACATTTGCATGCAACATACACACTACATTAACTAAATTCTTTCAACGCACGGCCTGCCTAACAATTAGACTGTACAGAAGACTAACCAAAATTGATCGAGTACCCCTTGTTAGCCTCTACTCATTGCAATTCAGGCAGGTTGCTTTAAATGATGGCTGACATGGCCTTCAATGCATAAAATCAATCTTCCTATCGTAAATGTGCTAATTACCAACCATTTTGTTCGAAAATTCTAAAACAACAATGTTTTTAATACTTCAAAATAACATTAGCTGAAAAGAACCTTATATTTTTCAGTAGCCATAGGTGTGTAGATTCGAACAAAATCTAGTTTGGTTGTTAGCGGGGCTTTTACTGCCTGAAATATCCGATTTTGTTTACCACGCTCGGAGTTTAGTGCTGGGCTGGTGGGAACTTATTCCCAACCTTTCTCACGGCACATCAACGTTTAGCCCGAGAATTCTCGTCATTAAGCAATTCAAAATTCCACTGGAGCTCCAAGCGGTTGTACCGCAGCCTTACAACACTGTTTACAGCTCTTCGAGTTACGGTAAAATGTATTTTTTGGTACATAGCTAATTTAGATAAACTTATGGTGTGGGTGCTTGCGTTTCTTTAGGAATCCGCCGTCTTGGTTTGTATAGAAATTAATATTAAGTGACACATACAGTACACGTACGAGGTTGGACATATGTGAAGTTCCGATATGTCTACAGTATATTATCAAGAACCTGTCCAGATCTATACTAGGCCTAGGTGTTGTCAGTTCAATCACAGGCTAGGCTACAGTTAACGCTCTTTTTGCACATCCCCAACTAGCCTTGGGGATGTGCAAACATCTAACACGACTCCATAATAATGTGTGACACACCAGATACATCGGCTCTTGTCATCATAAGACAAGACATTCATCATAAGACAAGACATTCAATGGCTTTTGTTATTTTAGTTAGGAAGAAAATAAATATGCATGGTTAGGGTGTGGATCAAGTTGCAGGGGGTTGCAGTGTGTTTTGCTTACCTGGACAATATATGCATGCAGCTAACCCATTTATATCGATAATGCACGCACACGCACACACACACACACACACACGCGCACACACACACACACACACACACACACACACACACACACACACACACACACACACACAAGCCAACAGAGAAGAAAGAAAAGCAAACAGCAGTGCAACTCTGTCGCTTCTCGTCTACCTGCCCACAGGGCTCACCATTTATTTTTAATCTCCAAAATACAATTTACATGGGATGCTGAGGACAGCATGTGGCTAACTTGCAAAGAATCCCGTTGTTTTTCCGGGATTGCAAAAGGTCACAAATTGTCATTTTCATTTGGCTTATTCATGAGGCTGTCAGCATAAGACATTTGCTCTCTCAAGATAGCCTATTCATGAGTAATTTGGGTGTCTGAGTCGCAAATAGACATGCAATCTGATTTTGCATGAATTACCTTTGGCTGTGGCTCATGCAAAGGCCTTGTGCTTTCCGAGCTCCATCTTACTACATTATATCATAATCACTAAATCTGCAATGGATACAGTACATGCATTATTACATCCATCAGCGCTCTTTCTGTCGTGGGCTTGAGATATGTCGAAGGATGTGGCAAGGTGAGACAAGCTTAATGTTGGTTGATACTAGGGGGTGGCGGGGGCGGAGTCGTCTAGACTAGTGAGAGATCACACAAGGCAACTGCTTCATTGTTCTTGAGGCGCTTTGTTCTTGCTGCGCTTGTGGATCTGTCTTTTGGGGGTCGTGGGCGTGTGTGTTGCTGAGAGGGCACTTCTATGGTATCTTCGTGCATTTCCTTTCAGCTGTAAATATGGGCGGGGGTCTTGTTTGCAGGCCAATGATGCGCCACTGGTGGGCACCGATCGCTGACACTGCATCAGATAATGTTAATTCTCTGCTGGGTCATTCTTCCTTAGTTGATCTAAGGCTTTGTGCCTGAACATCCCAGTTTTGCCTGACTATTTATGTAATGACTGTCTATAACCAAATATAATATCTGTAAAATATTACCACAATATAACAATTTTACATTTGACTTTTTTTCACTGTTTATGTCGTGTTTCTAAGGTGTTGAACTGTAGCCCAGTACGGTGGCGCATTGCATTCACATCACAAACAAAATCAGGTTATCTCATAATTATGAGATCATTATCTCATAATTACGAGATAGTATCTCATAATTATGACATATTATCTCATAATTTCGAGATAATTATCTCGTAATTACAAGATAATTATCTTGTAATTACGAGATAACTATCTCATAATTACAAGATAATTATTTATCTCGTAATTATGAGATAAGAATAGGATCCGTGCTGAGGATCTAAACAGCCTTTCAATAAAAGCAAGCACACATTTCCTACTGATTTCCTGCTTTGAATAAATATTGTTATACATAATAATATATCTACTTTGTACCTTTAGCAGTAGTTGTTACAGTTTCAGCAGCAGTTCATATAGCACATTATAAAGCCAAGCACATTCCATGCATCCAGCAGGCAGTCAAAACCAAAGAAGTGTGATCTCAGGGGATGGGGGTGGTTGGCTCTGCCCCAATAGAGTTTTAGGCCTGGCGACGCCTCTGGTCAAAAGTGTGTGTAGCAAGGGCCCTGGGTCTTGTCAGCCGACTTGCATTTTGTTCACGCTTCATTAGTGGGCCTTGTCAGATGAGACTTGCGGGGTTCTAGCTCATCATGGTAATGACTGCTGGCAGGCGTCGGTCCCTCTAGCTCCCCACCAGGCCGCCACCCTGGGCGCCTCCATTGATCTGGAGCACGCTGCTCACCTGCCCCACCACACCCTCCTGCTGACACCCTAAGACCCTGACAGGTTTTCAGCTTGCTTTCTAGGCACCCAGTATTGCATGTGTACACCATTGCGTAAATAAAGGGATAAATAATGTTTTAAAAAACCCACACAAGTAATTTAGCTCAAGCGACATGCTGTATGTTTTGGTGGCAACATCTTTATTTTTACGAGAGTTTGTGACTAAAGGCCAATCGATAAATACATTTTAACTCACCATACTGAATGCCTAGGTTTTCTACAGCCATTGTTGCCCTCACACCTTACTTTTGTTGAATTTGCAAAAAACAAAAAACATTCATTTTCCCATAGAGATTTTTTCTTGGGAACCAGACCACAAGCTTCTGGCTTCCTTGTCCATTATATGTATAGGGAGGTGGTAGTGTAGTGGTTAAAATCTTTACACTTAGATTTTAAGTCTAAGTGTAAAGACCCCCCCCCCCTATTTTGATTTTTTGCTTGAAATTGCACACCGCCTACTAACAATGGCTCTGTTTCCACATACTTTGACTTAAATTCAAGTGCTTGACCTCTTTTGAAAGCAGAGGCCTAGTAGATTATTTTGGTATCAATAGATTGACTGTGTGATGAATTGAGAGTGGCAAAGGGTAGAATGATAGTTTGTTTTTAGGCGGTTTTGTACATCTCTGGAAATGACCACATTCTGCCCTTCTGGGTCATTTATTTTGTCTTGGAAACACAACTGAGGCCCACTACCAGGTCTTGTGAGTCTGTATCTCAAAGTAGATCAATATAGGCTGAAATATGAGTACTTTAGACCCTTATTTGCCAAGATATGCTCATGCGTTTTGTAAAATGCCCTATGGAAACACCCCATAGGACTTTTGGCTACCCAAAATGCATACTGACAATAAAATGCTTACTGTGTAGCAACCTCTTGGTGTAGAAGCATAATCCTGGTCTCAAATGAAGGGTAACACTTTGAGGTTTCTTGTAGACTATTTGGAATGTATGTCAGGTGTTCTGATATAGAATGACTAAACAAAATATGGAATAATTAAACAAATGCCTTTATTTTTGCATTTTCTTTGTTGGTTCAATGGGTGTGTATAAGATGGACTATACATCTGCACAACTAATATTGGACAAAACAACATGAATGTTCAATTTCTAGGGATTCCTGTGTATATTTCAATACCCAATATGCTGTATCTACTTATTGCTAAGGGATATACACTGCAGCTAGAAAGTAGGGAGGCACAAAAGGCGGTGGGGGCATTTTGATCAAATTTAATTGAGACATAGTAAGATTAATCTTTTGATTGTACATGAAAAATGTTGTCATAAATGGATTCCCAAGAGTTCAAGCTTTTAAATGGTGTATAATATTATGCTACATAGCAATATGGTGCATACAATTAGAATGTTGGGGGGAGGTGGGGGCACTGCAATTGTCCCGCCTGCGGGACACCCGAAGTGTAATTAGGCTAGAGTGCAGTAGCCTGAAAGTTGTCGGTTCAATTCCTGGCTTCCACCGTTGTGCCCTTGAGCAAGGCATTTTACCCCAAGTTGCTCCAGGGACAATGTGATCCCTTGTAATATACAGTAGCTGACATAAGTCACTTTGGTCAAGAAGTGTCTGCTTAATGTAATGTAATATAGGCACAGCAAGGTTTTAAATACATTCATTTGACATGCTGCTGATCTAGACTGACACCAAAATTGTGAAACCAGTAGTGATTGCAATGTACACACTCCCCCCTTCCACCACCACCACCATACCCCTTCAGCTAAGCCATGCTACCCAAAGCATCCATTCTGCAGACACAAAGCAAGACATAGAGGGATTATGTAAAGGTGACTGTTCAGGCTGCCCTTTAATGGCCTTGTGTGTTGACTTACATAGAGTTGAAGTGTCACACTGCCAGAGACGATCAGAGACGATCACAGTTGCACTGGTGACTGACTGGTCAGTCTGCTGCCTCAGCAGTGGCCAGAGGAGGAGACAGGACAGGCCCCTAGCTGCCAAGCCCAATTCCTTATATATTTTATTGAACACAATATAATGACCTGGAGCAGCGGCAGTGTTCACTTAATCAAGTCTCATCCTACCCCCAACACACACACACACACACACACACACACACACACACACACACACACACACACACACACACACACACACACACACACACACACACTCTCCACCCCACTGAGGGCTTGTTAGCAGTGTTCTCTGCTCCTGTGTTCTCTGTTGAAGGACTCCTGCTCAGTCACTCAGAGGAGGTTGCAGAGTGTGTTGGAGTGAGCATCTGAATCACACCATCAGCTTGGGTTGGGTGAGGCTGAAGGTGAAAAACATTATTAACGCTCAAGGTCTATTTCAAGTCTCTCCGCCTGTGTACACTTCAGCTCCGCACCCTGTGAGTCTTGTTATGCATGTGAAAGGAACGGGAAGAAACATGACCAGAACCGAAACTGAAAAAAAGGTAGAAAATAGCGTTGAGTGGCGTAGGGTCCGCACTGAAGGAGAAGGATTTAGAGTTCACTAAAGGGAGTGGATTGCTACTATTCATCCCGGACCTTAAAATATAGGTGGGCAATCTGCCTGGCTTTGCCATGTTGATCCCTGGAAAGGGAGATTTACGAAGCCATAAAAAATCCACTGTGAGGCTTTGCAATCTATTAAATTACCTGACCATCAAAAGTGGCTCGGTGTTTAGTGTTTAGAGGCTGCGTCTGAGATTTGTAGCCCCGGGGCCGCGCAGTCGATGGAGAGGCGGCGCCGGCTATCTGGGGATGGCTGGCCAAGTGCCTGGTAATATTAACCCACCCAACCCCCGCCTCCACACCCCTCGTCTTGGCTTTGGCTGCCCACGGTGCATAACGAGGTAGAGCGGAGGGAGAGAGGACGGACAGAGGCACATTTATCCGCTGGAACTCCGTGGTGTGGCCAGTTGCTAGGGGTTAGGCGGTGGGTAGGGGGGCGGTCACCCTAAAACTCCTCCAGGCGGCACGGCACGACGGCGGCCTCTCCATAACTCTCAGGTGGTGGAGATAAATGCGGCCGAGGTGGATCGGTGGCAGTGGCTCGTCAGGGAGCGAGACGGCCCAGATCTCCGGGGTTAGTGGGTGTTCACCGCCTCTGTCTGCAGCCTTTAATCAACTATGTGCGTCAGAGGATCAAGCACCCGCCCCGGCCAAACTTGTCCGTGCCTTCTATTTTTTTCTTTCTCTCTCTCTCCCTCTCTCTTTCGGTAACCTGAGAGCCTCTTTCAATTTGGTGCCCTGCATTATAAATTGATGGAGGTTCCTTAAAGTATGCAAACCCACCTGCTGTATGCATATCCAGGCAATTAGTCATTTTGACTGCGGTAGGAGGTGGAGGAAGGGGGTGCCACGGTTTATGGAACCCTCCACCTGGGGTCAGAGAAGCTAATTAATGACACTCAGTGGAATGATACAATGCACTTGGCAGCTGCACAAACCTCAACCTCCCGACCAGCGTGTCACGTGCAGAAAGAAGTCATCAATTTGACTCGATATCAACACTCCAACGGATAATGAAATAATTTCCGACGCCCAGTTAATGATGACATAAAAAGGTTATTCAAAGAAACAGTTGCAGCTGTCACATAAAAACCAAGCAATGAACTAAAAAATGGGCGATAACATTCATCTCATAATTGCTCTAATTGCCAGGCATTCAGACCTGTTACATTTCAGTAGTAATATAATGACAGTATTTAAGCTTTGAGGGTATAGTGCCCTTGGTATCTTAATTTGCTTAATTTTTAATTAAAATGTGCAGCACTTTAGTATAAGGCATTGAGATCTGCCCCCAGATGTGTTTGTGTGTGTGTGTGTGTGTGTGTGTGTGTGTGTGTGTGTGTGTGTGTGTGTGTATACACTCCATTTTAACGGTTACCCTTCAGCTTCACTGTATGTTCGAAGAGAACTACGTCCTAAAACTGTTTGCAAACATTCACAAACGTTCATACATAGGCTGTTTGCAAGTTTGCACACACTTCTGATTTGCTGACTTCTGAAGGACATTTTTGCTAGGACTGTGGCTTGACAATGTGCATTTTAGCCAATTCCAGTCTGGCTTTTTATTTTTTTTTATTTTAACAGTGGAGACTTCCAAGTAACCTACTGTTGTCCAAAAGTGACTGATGTACCTTGACCTTGGAGTTCACCTTAAGTTTTCTTTCACTCTCTTGTCCCTAATTTAAATGGCAGGCAATATGCAAAGTCAAGAAGCAAAGTTCATGCATGAACTATGCTATGGTGTAGCATATGGGAGTATTGCGCTGACTCATCAATGTCTTTGTAAGGCTGAACTTTGATACTTAAAGCAGTGGGAAGATTCTTATATTGGCAAAAGCCTTTGTAGTCATGGTAGTGTTCCTGCAGAGTGAGAACCATTTCTCACAGGCTACAGAAAAATCATATGTACATTTACTCTACTGTTCTACAACTGAGACCCTTACTTCTCGCACTGAGACCATTGACATGATACAAAACATGAATAGATGATCATTTCTCATTTGACAAATACAATTCAGCTCTCAGTTGAGTTATGCCTTTATGGTCTAGGAGAGAAGAGTGACTGAGGAGATACATAGCAGGGTTACCGGAAGCCAGAGACTATATGGCAGCTAAGACAATGCTTCTCACAAAGAGAGAGAAAGAAAGAGAGAGAGAGAATGAGAGAGGGTTACGAATGGTATTAAATTAGTAAATCATTTTGACTATTTTTTTTTATTAGCTTTAGTTAGACTTTGCACATAATGATTGAACACAGTATCAAACACATCTGTAATATTAATTAAGGAGAAAAAGTTAATTTTAAACAGTTTTAAACATATCATTCAAGCATGTTGATTTTTTAGGGGTACCAAAAATATGTCCAGGCTATTGTAGATTATCTACGTAAAATAAACTAAACTTATCTCTTTTAAAACCAGGCTTGTGCAAAATTCCGAATTTTAGAATGGATCTCCATTCAATTCACGAATTGGAATTTGAATTGAATTGGCTCCGCCCCACAGGAAGTTGAATTTGAATTGGAATTGGAATGACAGGAAGTGGAATTAAATTCATGGCAATTCAAAGCAACTCCACAGTCACACAACAGTATGTGTTGAATCTCACATGCATTCAGTTTTGGGAAAGTTACTTTGCACTATAAAATTGAATAACTACAGTTCCGAAATAATATAACACACTGTATTCTTACTTAAAATGTTTAGTTAGTATAACACAGTTTTTGTCTTTTGTTGATTATGTTGATTTTGGAGATTACTTGGCTAAAAGGAGTAATTTAATGTTAAGGTGGAAAAGTGAACATGATCATTTAAATCAAGTAAACTATACTTGAATTGCTTAAGTTTTGCTACACTGTGAAGTTAGTTAGTTAGTTAACCTTACTTAACCTGTTAGTTAACCTTAGTTTAAAAACCAATTGCCTTGAAATTACAGACTAATCTGGAATTGGAATTCCAAGTTGTGCAAACAAATTCTTACTTTGTGTAGTACACTTACACTAAGGAGAATTCCTATTTAACCTAACTTGGTCATCACAAGTAAAGTATATTGTGTATTAAACAAGGTGTGCTAACTGATGTTACATTTCCCACAGTGCATTTCCAGAATGCCACCTCCCTGGCCCACATATTTGTAAAGATATCACATATTAATCCTTACTGAAATTCAATCTTAAATTACAATAAAGTGACAGTGACACTAACGGTTATATATACTGTTGGTGTGTAATTTATGTGGACGCATCGCACCATCAAGTAGATGACTATCCAAATCACTCTAATGCAGAACATCAGCAACATGTTACATTTGTATTTTGGGTACTACCCTCTGAAAGTACTGCACAATGAAGTTGAGACCTCATTTATGTACCACTAAAATGTGGCACGCACCTGGGTTTGTCCAGCGGGTCAGGGAAACCTCAATCTTTGATGTCCACAGTGAGTCAGGACTTGGCCTGATTTCTGCATTTAAGTGTATCCATGATGTTGTGAAGGCATTGGGGTTGATATTAATATCCTGACCAGAGAGGAGAGTGCCATTTTATGGACAGCCACTAACACCCTTCTAGTAGCAACATAAGTTGCAAGGAGAGCACCCATAAAAATCCTAGTCAAGCTCATTTAGCCTTAGTAACTTAGCAGAGATAGCTTCAGTAACTTAGCAGAGACAGGGTACCTGTTTGTATGGTTTCCAGATACAGATCTGTGTCTGTCTGTAACTAGTTCTAATCACAGGTTTGGTCTGTTTTGGTCTTTGGTCTGTCATTGATGGGGTGATGTATCAATATAAATCACATATCAATTACACAACAACACTATATATAGCCTTTAGTGTCGCTGTCACTTTGTTATTGTAACTTAAGATTGAATTTCAGTAAAGATTAATGTGATCCCTTTAACAAAAACGCATTTCCAGAATACCACAGACCCGGCCTACATATTGTTTATGTAGGCCGGGTCTGTGGTATTCTGGAAATGCATTTTTGCCATATCAGTTAGCTGAACTGTGACATTAGTTAGCACAAATTCAATACACCTGTTGTGTTTAATAAATATAGAGTATACTTTACTTGTAATTATAATGACCAAGTTAGTTGAAATAGCAATTATGTGTACTGTAAGTGCACTACACTAAGTGAGCATTTGTTTGCACAACTTGACATTACAGACAAATTTTACAGTGTAGTACAAACTTCAGCAATTCAAGTATAGTTTACTTGATTGTTCACTTTTCTACCTCAAAATGAAGTAACACTCATTTTACGCAAGTAATCTCAACAAAAGACAAAACCTGAATTCTACTTACTAGAACATTTTAAGTAAAACTATTATGTTTTACAGTGTGGAAATATAATTTGTTACTGTTTTAAGTTACAAGTTGTGTGCTTAATGCTATCATATCTGGCATATACTGTGAGGCTTCATTGTTTAACACTACCCTTGAATTATGTATATGAATTTCTTCGAATTTCATTGAATTTCAATTCTACTTCCTTTAATTCAAATTCGAATTGTAATTCTACATCCTGTTTTTGACCTTAATTCAAATTCAATTCAAATTCAAGAATTGAATTGGAATTTAGGAGTCATTCTCAATTCAATTCTGAATTGTGCACAAGCCTGAAAGGCATGTAGCTATATGTGAGAATTTGTTTAGAATTGAATCACTTTTAAGGAAGAAATAAAGCACTCTTTCAATAATCTGTAAGCATACCAGGAATTTCAGCTATGTGCAAAAATCCCAACACTTTTTTCAACACCTTGTCCTCTCCTTGACTCACTTTGCTCATTTTCTGTCCTACACACACACACACACACACATACTCATGCACACACACACACACACACTTGTGTCTCCCTTGTGGCACAGCTGGAACAGCGATATGGTTGACTTTCATAATGACAGTACCGTGTTCCATCTTGTTGTCGCCTCCTCGGAAGGCCCATTATGGGTCCTGTCCAAAAGCCTGAAGGACAGGATTGTGTGTGTGTGTGTGTGTGTGTGTGTGTGTGTGTGTGTGTGTAGGTGTGTGTGTGTGTGTGTGTGTGTGTGTGTGTGTGTGTGTGTGTGTGTGTGTGTGTGTGTGCATGAGTATGTGTGTGTGTGTATGTGTGTATTTGTGTGTGTGTGTGCACGGGTTTGTGTTCCACACTCATGTGTGTGTATATGAGTGTGTGTGTGTGTATGTGTGTGTGTGTGTGTGTGTGTGTGTGTGTGTGTGTGTGTGTGTGTGTGTGTGCATGAGAGAGGGTGGTGATGACAGCCACTACTACGGTACAGTCCCCCAGCGGACGCCACCTTTAATTACTCCCCCTGCACGGCATATGCTGCTGCCCTTTTCAGCAGTGACCCTAACCCTCCTCAGTAACAAGGAGAGAGAGAGAGAGAGAGAGATGGAGGCTCCCCCTCGTCTACCACTGTGCCTCGGTGTCCCTCGGCTCGCCTTGTTACACATCACAAGCACCGCAACACGTTCTGGAAGCTTTTATGCCTCCACTTTTAGCCACGCATGCACACATCTTCCCCAGCAGGCGAAAGAAACAGACATGCTTGATTTGGTTATTGCTAACGTGGAGTACATGCTGCACTTCAGTCGGCTTCCTCGCTGTTGGTACTACTATAAATGGTTTCCCTCGCAAAATAGCCACGGCCACAGTTTCCACAGACCGGGGAGAGACTCATTTATGAACCGTGCATTTGCCACACACATATCCCCATATGGTATATACAATGCAGCCACGTGGAAGTAAGTTAGCCATACCCTGTTCTGAAGCTCTGTCTATTGTACATTTCCCATGGTTGCCTCTCTTGCACATATGTAACTGTATGTATAAGAAAGCCAGCCATGCTAGAGCGCACCACCGGAGGCCCCCCCGAGTCCCCCTTATGGAGAATGCTTTTTGCACCATGTTTTAGGGGAGTAAGCAACAAACAATCAACGCCCACTTGGAGTCTGCTTGCACTGTTAATTCTGCACTCCTGCTTTGTGTGTGTGTGTGTGTTTGTGTGTGTGTGTGTGTGTGTGTGTGTGTGTGTGTGCATGTGTGTGTGTGGGTGTGAGAGAGAGAGAGAGAGAAAGAGAGAAGGGGGCATATTTACATTCTTCAAAGAGCCACAAAATTAGAATGCAGGAATGGTGTAAATCATAGACTGTATATATAGAACAGTCTATGGTGTAAACTAGATGTACCGCATAGCGGTACAAAATATGACCGCCGCTCAGTCCTGTACATCCGTTCCGCGAAAATAAATCACACTTCAATTTGTCTCCATATTTTACTCCATCCCCCACTCTTGAAACTTTGTGTATGCTTGTTTGGCATGCCTGAGTGTGTGTGTCTTGCTGCACAGAAAGTAGCCTACTGGTGCTGAAAAGGTGAATAGATTGTAGAATAGCCAAGGAAGATGTAGCATTGTTATAAAACCTTTAAAATCTCTAAACAATCACAAGTAGGGCAGTTCATCACAGTTCATCCATTGCAACTGGATTGATGAAAGGTCACTTACACCTGTAGGCTACATTGTATTTGGGAAAAGCAAAAGGTATCAGCATAATGTTATTTATTTATTTATTTATTTTTTGTGTATTTATAAACAAAAACATCTCTGTCAGTTCCATGCCGCTTTCAACAGCTATCAAAAAAAAACAAAGGTCCTTTTTGGATGGATGGATTTTTTTGAGAATGTTTCTTCTTCTACATAAGATTTTAGTCATCTTTAGTTCATGTAATACTTTATTGTCAATGCACAAATTAAGTAACAGTAGTCTGAAACGTTATTGTTAATGCACAAATTAAGTAACAGTAGCCTAGTCTGAAACGAAATGCTGTTTTACATCTAACCAGTGGTGCAAATAACTGACATGTCCAAATGGGCCTTGATGAAATCGCCGCTAGACTGTTCATACACATTTTCCGGCCAAAGTTGAAGAGCTTTTGTCCGTTATTGTTCGTGCAAATATAGGCTGATTCATGTTCCCTTGCATTGTGTAACTGAGGCCCATGGCTAGTCTGGCTTTCATCAGACCAAGCTCAATCTTTTAAGAAATCAAAAAATAAATAGCGGGCAGATCAGGCTGGGTTCACCCAGCCTAGTCCATAGGCACCCGATATTGTTTAATTTTTCCGATTGAGATATACACGCCTGGCTATTCTAAATGCAAAAAATGCATCAGGGAGTTATGGCAAAACGGTAACTAACAAACTAGATCCTAATAGAAAGCTGTTAGCTTCCCTAAGCTACAGGTAGGATTATAAGGTAGGCCTATTTACAACATAAATTGTCAATAGGCTATGCTGACGACACAAATAAAATCTCCTTTGAAACCAATGGCTTACGCCTTTACAGTATCAAAGCGGACTTAAACTCCCATATCGTGGCTTAAAAATTGTAATAACATTCAAGCAGCTCCATGAGTCAAGGAAAGCGCGAATGAAGTAGCCACTTCTAGATGGGACCCACTACACAGTAGCTTAAGGTGTGTTGCTAAAGCAGCCATAATGAAATGAAGGTGTCATTGTTTGGATACTTCACACACACGTGCTTTTTAATTTCACAAGACTACAACTACCAAGCTGTAATCAAAGCACATCGATTCCCCTCTCACACCATGCACGCACTTAAAACAAAATGAACAGGCGTCTCAGGCATGTATAGGCAAAACTGTATCAGACCGGTGTAACGTTGGTAAATCTTCCATTGCACAGAATGATTTTGTAGCACGTGCAATAAATGACAGTCGAAAGATACAAACAGTGCTGCTATCAATTTGCTTGGTATAACCGCATTTATAGTTTTCTACAAATGCAATCAATCAAATGCCTCCATCACTCAACTAACGCTAACGGTAACATTACCTAGGTCCTTATTGATATTACAAGATTAACGTACCTGCAGTAAAAACCAAGCATGTCCGATAAACATCCTCAGATTTATTTCGGCTTCAAGAAGAAATGGGAATTACACTTCATGTGAACATCGTCCTATCCTTATTAGATGTCCGCTGCGTAAATTACAGTCCTTGTAGGAAGCGCCCATTGTTTTTCCAACCCACTTTTAACTTCCAACAAAATTACGCCTCACTGCAACAAAAGCCATCTAGTGGACAAACGACTACTTATCGCCAATACTGAAAATGCAGCCATGATGATGATGATGAATATTTATTTTGGCTTTTTTTAATCCAACTGAATTTGTAATTATGTATCGGCCGCTCTAATACCGATAGTATGTGGGTGCCTGTGTGTGTGCATGTGTATATGTGTGCACCGCCATTTACAGGCCAATGAGTGTACAGTCACTAAATGTACACATAACCTAATTTTTTAGACCCCCATGGATGAAATTCTACGAAACTTGGCATACCCCAGAGAATGCCAGGTCAATCATACAAATACAATTTGGTGCAGTTCTGAACATCTTAACTGAAGATAGGGGCAATTAAAGCAGAATAATATTGCATTTTCATTTTTTTACCGGGGTGGGGGTGCAAATCACAAATGAGTGATTATGAGCCAGGTTGATGTGGGCCCTTGAGACCAACATACCATAAAAAAGATTCTTCATCCTCAGTGCCACGGTTCAGGTAGTTATTTAGGAAAAACTGTTTTTTTTTTTTCGGGGGTCCAGCCGAAGGTGCTGGTGGTGGTCCCCGGGGTGGTAAATTAAATTTTTCCGTAAAAGTCTAGTGGGGCTACATACCCACCAAATTTCATGTACCCGGTGGTTCGGTGTCCCGGTATCAATGACCAAAAATTCAGGGAGTAGATGACGGAAAAAATTTTGAATTATGTGCATGTGTGCGTGTACAAATTTATGTTTATGTGTGTGGGTGTGTGTGTGTGTGTATGTGCGCTGCTTGTGTGTTTGCCTCATGATGTGTGTTTGTGCATGTGCATGCATGCGCTCATATGTCTACTGTGTGAGTATGTGTCATAATGTATGATTACTGTAAATGTATGTGTGTGCGTGTGTATCTGTTTATGCACATGTGTGCACATGGAATGGGTTAACATGACCCCCTGGAGGCAAACATAATGGAAAAAAATTGGTCATCCTAGGCCCTACAGTTATCAGGATATTCACAGAGAACTGTGTCTGCCCTACCCTCCTTCGGGGGTCCAGTCCAGCGGGGGCTACAGATCAAAAAACGAAGAATGACGGTTCCATGCTATCCATGTGGGGGTACATGCCCACCAAGTTTTGTGTACCCGGTCTTTCAGTGTCCCGAATCCTTGTTGGTGTACGCCACTAAATGTACACATAAATTATTTTATTGTAAGGCCCCCATGAACGAAAGTACACAAAACTTGGCATGCATTCGAGGGTGTCCTAATGATCCTACACTTTTAATTTCGTGCAGTTTTGACCTTGTCAGCCAGAGATATTGTGATGAAAACACCTAATTTTTTGCTTTTTAATTTTTAACTAGGTGGCGCTATACATGAAATAAGTGGTAATGGGATGGGTTGACATGCCCCCTTAAGACCAACATACATAAAAAAGGTGGACCTCCTAGGCCCTACGGTTCTCGAGATATTCACAGAAAACTGTCTCCGCCACCTACAGGCCAGTTGGTGTATAGTAATATAAATTAATTTATTGTGTGGCCCCCCATGAACGGAATTCCACAAAACTTGGCGTGCATACAGAGGGTGTCATAATGATCCTACAATTCCAATTTCGTGCAGTTTTGACTATGTTAGGTCACAGATACCTTCAATTACAACACCTCATTTTTACTTTTTTTTTGTTTAACTAGGTGGCTTATACATGAAATGAGTGGTTATGGAATGGGTTGACATGGCCCCTTGAGATCAACATACAAAAAAAAAAATGGTCTTCCTAAACCCTACAGTTTTCGAGATATTCACAGAAAACTGTGTCTGCCCTACCCTCCTTTCGGGGGGTCCAGTCCAGCGGGGGCTACAGATCAAAACGAAAAAAACGATGGTTCCATGCTATCCATGTGGGGTTACATGCCCACCAAGTTTCGACGGACGCTTCCTACAAGGACTGTAATTTACCGCATACGGCATCGCTGCAGTGAGACGAATTTTGCAGCTTAACATCTAATAAGGATAGGGACGATGTTCACATGAAGTGTAATTCCCATTTCTTCTTGAAGCGAAATAAATCTGAGGATGTTTATCGGACATGCTTGGTTTTTTACTTCAGGTAATGCTAATCTTGTAATATCAATAAGGACCTAGGTAATGTTACCGCATGCTTGGTTGAGTGATGGAGGCATTTGATTGATTGCATTTGTAGAAAACTATAAATGCGGTTATACCAAGCAAATTGATAGCAGCACTGTTTGTATCTTTCGACTGTCATTTATTGCACGTGCTACAAAATCATTCTGTGCAATGGAAGATTTACCAATGTTACAATCGGGTCTGATACAGTTTTGCCTATACATCGCGTGAGACTGAGACGCCTGTTTATTTTGTTTTCAGTGCGTGCAGGGTGTGAGAGGGGAATCGATGTGCTTTGATTACAGCTTGGTAGTTGTAGTCTGTGAAATTAAAAAGCACGTGTGTGTGAAGTATCCAAACAATGACACCTTCATTTCATTATGGCTGCTTTAGCAACACACCTTAAGCTACTGTGTAGTGGGTCCCATTTAGAAGTGGCTACTTCATTCGCGCTTTCCTTGACTCATGGAGCTGCATTAATGTTATTACAACTTTTCGCCACGATATGACAGTTTAAGTCCGCTTGATACTGTAAGGCGTAAACCATTGGTTTCCAAAGGAGATTTTATTTGTGTCGCCAGCATTGCCTATTGACAATTTATGTTGTAAATAGGCCTACCTTATAATCCTACCTGTAGCTTAGGGAAGCTAACAGCTTTCTATTAGGATCTAGTTTGTTAGTTACCGTTTTGTCATAACTCCCTGATGCATTTTTGCATTTAGAATAGCCAGAGCGTGTATATCTCAATCGGAAAATTAAACAATATCGGGTGCCTATGGACTAGGCTGGGTGAACCCAGCCTGATCTGCCCGCTATTTATTTTTTGATTTCTTAAATTTTTGATTGCTTGGTCTGATGAAAGCCAGACTAGCCATGGACCTCAGTTACACAATGCAAGGGAACATGAATCAGCCTATATTTGCACGAACAATAACGAACAAAAGCTCTTCAACTTTGGCCCGTTAAAATGTGTATGAACAGTCTAGCGACGCATTTCATCAAGGCCCATTTGGACATGTCAGTTATTTGCACCACTGGTTAGATGTAAAACAGCATTTCGTTTCAGACTAGGCTACTGTTACTTAATTTGTGCATTAACAATAACGTTTCAGACTACTATTACTTAATTTGTGCATTGACAATAAAGTATTACATGAACTAAAGATGACTAAAATCTAAAACTAAATAAATAAATAAATAACATTATGCTGATACCTTTTGCTTTTCCCAAATACAATGTAGCCTACAGGTGTAAGTGACCTTTCATCAATCCAGTTGCAATGGATGAACTGTGATGAACTGCCCTACTTGTGATTGTTTAGAGATTTGAAAGGTTTTATAACAATGCTACATCTTCTTTGGCTATTCTACAATCTATTCACCTTTTCAGCACCAGTAGGCTACTTTCTGTGCAGCCGCACACACACACTCAGGCATGCCAAACAAGCATACACAAAAGTTTCAAGAGTGGGGGATGGAGTAAAATATGGAGACAAATTGAAGTGTGATTTATTTTCGCTGAACAGATGTACAGGACTGAGCGGCGGTCATATTTTGTACCGCTATGCGGTACATCTAGTTATATTTAAACTGCTATTTGCACGGTAAAGTATTTTAATATTTGTCTTTATTTAATTTTAGATGGCTGCCTACTTCCATATACTATATTACATATATATTATTTCAAGGTGCTCCACCAAGAATATGTATATGTTTATGTATCTACAGGTATAAGAATCTATGTGTATCTTTTCTTAATTTGCTTATTTTTTGTTTAATTTTATTTTCTTATTAGCTATATTTCTCCTTCATTAAAGAGTTATTTCAGCTGCTCCTTCAAGGAGAAAAGGAGGAAAACCTCTCTCTGAGTAATACAGGTGCATCAGACAGTGAAGCAAGCAGCCCCAGAAATATGAATCCTTTTTTCCCTCTCGCTCAAATCAGGGGGAATGTTTTCAGCTCCAAATCTCTGCTGCCTTAACCTCTCACCCTCATTTTCCCTCCACCTCACTGGCCCATCAATACCATATCAAGGTCCCAAATTACACACATGAAGAAGCGTCCACCTGAGATTCGCCAAGCACTCCATCCACCCCCCACCCCCACCCCCACCCCTATGCCCCCACACTGTTGGCTAATGCACTGCCCTCTCATGCAAAACGCATCAGAGCACAAGTGTGGCCCAAGTGGCTGCCCCGGGCCCGGGAATCAGCATATGGTGTGCTGAACAGTGACAGGAAGGGATGTGTCCATGCTTTCTGTGTGAGATTTCTGGTCCCCATTCAGCTCCGGCACGTGAGCCGCACGAACGTGGTGAGAATATAACAAATCAAAGATCAACTGAGACAGCTGATAAACTCTTTAAGTTGGTAACGTTGGCAACGTCTCCTGTGTACCACAGAAGTTACAAGAGTGTTCATGGATATTTATGAGTGTCTCGATGACAAAGCTTTTTTCTGTATCGGTTCAGGTTTAAGCATGTGTTAATATTCACGAGCATGTGTAAATGCCTGAACTGCATTATTAAAAACTGTAAGAACTGTTCAGAAGTGAACTTGTGTAGGCTATTCAACACCGTAAGGTGCTTCACAGCTCACAGCATGGTGAAATATATGACACATCTTCTGTTGTCTTCCCTTTGAAGTGATAAAAAGTGTCAGGTAGGAGAGATGGAAGAATGAACCACACACCATAACACTCCATTTGATTTTTATTTCTTTACAGAGTCATCCCAAGGTCAAAGTTCCTTTGAGACACACTGCTTCATGGTTCTTCTTGAAAAATGAGAAGCAATAGTCCCTCAACACTCTTCTGAAAAATAACAGATAGGGAGAGAGAGAGAGAGAGAGCAAAAGTGATATCAGACAAAAAAAAGAAATATGAGTTTTCAGCCTATTTCCCCCTCTCTCGGCCTCTGAGGCTTTGATGTGTATACGAACTGATAAATATTTTAGCCTGGATTTGATGCGGCATTTTCCATAAGATGCTTCCATCTGTTTCCCTCTGTGGAGACAGGCTGCTCTAAAGGACTCCTTGAGAAGGGGTAAGAGGAGATGTGACAGCAAGCCTTCATCTTCGCCTCTCATCTTTCCTGATTAAAGCGAAGCTATTACCCACTAATGCACAGATAGGAGAGCTTGTTAAATGCACAGATAGTGAAGCTTAAGAAGCATCTATTTATCTGTTGTAGCCATCTTTTTGCTCACATAGTGCAAAGAGGGCTTGGACTACGAGTTGGAGTGTTGGCAGTGTTCTGGCCGATATATGGACTGAATGTAAAAGAAGTATGATATTTTAAGGGATGTTCCAAATGCAGTTTGGAGAATTTGGCAATGCTCCCTAGACAACTAGGTTATTAGCAAAGGTGCATGTTGCTTATGTTAAAGGGACACCAGGCAAGCCTGATGCTTTTTCTCTACGAAACTCCCCCTCGCTCGGTCTGAAGCTTTTTTCCTTTTCTTTGCATCTTCCATCAAGGGTTTTCGCTGCTTCTTCACTGGCTCTGCCATTATACACACGTTTGCAACAATCGCTAGAGTTTCGTTAGCCTGCCTCTGTGCTGTATGCAGTATGTAAACTGATCCTGCTTCGGTCGGCGGGTAGGATACACCGAACTTGCAAGTGGGATATTCTTCTTACAGGCAGTAGGGGCGGGC
The DNA here is from genome assembly GCF_017589495.1 of Alosa alosa. NCBI lineage: Eukaryota > Metazoa > Chordata > Actinopteri > Clupeiformes > Clupeidae > Alosa > Alosa alosa. The sequence goes on from NC_063194.1 coordinate 7,036,185, forward strand.
GAGAGAGTCTTCATTCGCCCTGTAATGAGTCATTTAACCATATACCAACTTACGAAGATGATTAATTAACACGAAAACGTTGCCTGGTGTCCCTTTAAATAAATCAGGATAGGTATACTAAATAGCTGTGGTGGAATTTCTATGTGACTTAATGTGAGACAACCTTGTTTGTTAGGGTAAGATGTCTCAAGATCATGTTTTCTGCCATTTGGGTCCTCTGTTCACAGTGGTAGGACCCAACGTGATGAAGACCATGGAGCGACTGGTTTTGGAGATACTCGGACCCCAGGTACGCCATGCACTAGACCCGCTACAGTTCGCATACCGGGAGAAAGTGGGCGTGGACGATGCCATCACTTATCTCCTACATAGGACGCATTCCCACATGGACAAGGGGAAAAGTACTGTGAGAATCATGTTCTTTGACTTCTACAGTGCTTTTAACATCATCCAAACCCTCAGACTGGGTGACAAGCTCCTGCAGATGGGTGTGGATACTCACCTAGTATCCTGGATGGCAGACTACCTGACAGAGCGGCCACAGTTCGTCAGACTGAAGAACCGCCTCTCTGACACTGTGATCAGCAGCACTGGAGCTCCACAGGGAACAGTGCTCTCTCCAGTCCTGTTCACCCTGTACACGTCTGACTTCTGCTACAACTCAGAGTCATGCCACATGCCGAAGTTTTTGGACGATACTGCAATTGTGGGGTGCATCAGAGATGGACAGGAGGAAGAATGCAGGAGCCTGGCGGAGGATTTTGTACAATGGTGCAAACTCAACCACCTACAACTCAAGACTGCTAAGACCAAGGAGATGGTAATGGATTCCCAGAGGTCTAAGCCTGCTCTGCTGCCAGTCACCATTGAGGGGGTCGATGTGGAGGTGGTAAACACTTACAAGTATCTGGGGATACACCTGGACAATGAACTGGACTGGTCAGTCAACACTGAAGCACTCTACAAGAAAGGGCAGAGCAGGCTGTACTTCCTGAGGAGGCTGTGGTCCTTCAACATCTGCAGCAAGCTCCTCTGGATGTTTTACCAGTCTGTTGTTGCTAGTGTTCTCTTCTATGCTGTGGTATGCTGGGGAGGAAGCACTAAGAAGAGGGATGCTGGGTGACTAGACTGGCTGGTAAGTGTGGCAAGTGGTAGGTTAGCTCTCTATTGAGACATGTCGACTACGCCATCTGAGGCCCTGCCCCTCAGAATATTCAATCAATTGGACTATAACTTGTTACATGAAGCCCAACCAGGCAACAGGTTCGTGGTCACAGACAACCAGAGGCGTGGTTCCAAAAATAAACTCTGTCTTTATTTACATTCATTAAATACGTACAGGGAGTTGGTTCTCTCCAGACAATCAGAACCTCTGCCACTAAGGCACTGACACAAATGGCCTACAAGGCCTGGACACACATGTACAGTATACACAGTCACACATGCACAAATACACACACACCAGACTGTGTTGCAAAAGACTAGTAGACTAACAGCTGATTGAGGGTAGGAAGAGCCAGGAACAGGGCTGGAGCTTACCCAGGGCTGGAATATATCAGAGGATATCTAGCACACCACACTCATGTCAATGCCAAATACTTTCACCACAGCAGGAAAAGTGAGGGGACACCACCAAGATAGCCCGCCACCCATTGGCCTGCAGCTTGTCCAGCAACCACAGCTTTCTAATGACACAATACATAGTATATGCACTCACACTCTGGAGACAACTTACAATAAGAAAACACACGCCATTCATTTCACAACCACAGAATATTGACACTTAACACGGACAAGAACGTCCGTCAGTTGTACAGTTCTTTTCCCGCGTGTGGAATGTAAACATACAGTAAACAAAAACATGAAAGATCGACAAACACAACTTGGATGCAGACAAAATAGCAGCGTTCGGAACTTGGACCAAAGTAGCCTTGATGTTGCCGCTCCTTGTGTTACCACCAAGCTCTGCTACACGAAAAAGATACAATTAAAACCCACGCAAACTACATACTGTATTATCTTGAAGACAGTTAAAATTACATACCAATCAGCTGAGGTTGGTTAAGAGGCCCATGTTCTGCGGCCGACAGCAGTCCTAAAACCCCAAAGTTTGAGTTAACTAGACTAGGCCTACATGATACCGGAAAAGTTACTACGAACGCATTGCCACAATAACCTACCAGGAATGTCACTAGATGCATGCGCAGCTCATAGGAGGCCAATACCGCACAAGGAATCCCGCGGTGAAGGCAGGAATCAGGTGGACAACAACGTTCCGCAGCTAGGACGTCGGCTTTTAAATTAAACTTTAAAATGTATATAGCCACTTCTGTACACTGGCTCACCTCCGAATGCCAAGAGCCACTCGCAATGGCACTACCGGGCTAGATAAAGGGCAGGGACCTTGTCCTGTTACATAAGGAAAGCTGGCTCTGTTGTGGGAGCTGATCACTTCAATATCAGACAAAAGAACCCTGAACAAACTGGTCAACATTTTGGACAATGACTGTCATCTACTCCACAGCGCCATTATAAAGCAGAAGAGCTTGACCAGTTGGAGACTACGCTCACTGCCATGCATAACTGACAGACTAAGGAAGTCATTTGTCCCCAGGGCCATACAGCTCTTCAATGCTTCACTTAAGGGAAGAGGAGAGATATGCGTCTTACATACTCGACATTCCCGACCGGTAGCGCAACAATGTGACGTCAAAATTACGTAGATCTCTCTGGTGCGCCAGGATTTTGGCCCGGTAGCGCACCACTCTATTTTTTTCAGCTGAGTGCGCCAAAGCGGAAACCGGAAGATGAACTAGTTCGAGTCCAAGCGAGAGCTTTTATCTTTTACCAGAGCCCGTCTACGGAGAGCCTGGCCACTCCGTATTAAGTCCCATTGTACTGAATTTTGGTTGCAGTTCCACCAGAGTTCCACTGGGGGCGATCGCCATGAGTGCAGAATGAATGGGTGTCAATGGAGCTAGACGGCTAAATTTGTCTCTTTCACCTGATTGTCGTTGACAAATCTCAGATTTGATTGTAGTTTGTATAACTTCAACATGGGTTATAGGTCAAAAGTTGAATGAACGAGTACGAGTAGTGTATTTTCTTTGCCTCCCCTTTCGAATACAATATTCAAATTACTTGAAAAAAAATTATATCCCGAGAAAAGTGGATTTTGAGGGGTACAGCTCCATAGACCTCCATGCATTCTGCACTCGTGGACGAGCGCCCTCATGTGGAACCACAGAAGGAACTGCAACCAGTTCAGAAACCGGAAGTTTTCCGAGAGTGGCAGTTCTCCCCTTATTAGACATTCTCTGCTTTTACTGTCTCTATAGCTTTTACCAGAGAATTTACTGCCATTGACGCCAATGTTACTGACAGCTTCTTCTACTGTGTAAAGTAGGTAGCAATAGCCTTTTCACAACAGCGACATCTCTGTTCAGGAGAATATTGCAACTAATGGCGCGACCACCACGCGCGAGTATAAATGGTTACGGCGCTCCCGTGACGTCACATTGTCGTGCTACAGGTCGGGAACGTCGAGTATGTAACATATACGTTATAGACTTCTCTGCATAGTCTATCTGCCTCTACACCTTCCTCTACACTTCCATGACCTCTGACTGTACTGGCTGACCACTGTCTACACTGTTTACTGGCTATATTAGCCCACTTGCACAACACCTATCTCCATCCCCTAGTCCAGACTGTGGTCTAACTTCATACTTGACCAATGGCTGATTAGGGCCAATTGACCCTATTACATCAAACCTTAATACGTCAAACCTATCCTTGCACTGCTGCTATAATTCTTATATTACTATCTTTACATTTTTAATTAGTTTATATTACATTATATACAGATTAATTTCATGTATATTGCCCATATCATTATTATAGTGCTATATTACTTTGCTTACATTTTTCTATGCTTATATTACTATGCGTGAATTACTATTCTTATACTAATATACTTACTTTTTTCTCTTACATTGTTCATATTTAATGTTGGTCTTTTATATTGTCCATATTTATTGCTGGTCACTAGACTTAATCCATGCACTGCTGCACTGTTGGACTTTTTTGCACTACCACCATGACACACACATCATAACCTTCATCATAACCTTACACTGCATCTATCTATCTATCTATCTATCTATGTTGTTCTGTTAGACTTGTAACATCTGAGGATTTGTATGTGCCCCACCCAGTTATATAGTCTGAAACTATATTATTACATTCTTATTTTATTTTACAGTAATATCTTTTATTATATAATTTTTTACTTTTGTGAGTAATTTGATGTTTTATGATTTAAGGCTCTCCGTCCACATAAGTTGAAATAGATCTGTTTAAGGAGCGATCACTTTCCGTGTTGCTTGAAAATTCTAGTGTTTACCGACAGCAGTCTGTGATGAACACATCTAAAATGTTGCCTTTGGAGTGAACAGCTGTTGAATGTGGATGTTTGAAAAAAAGCCAGTCTCTCGCAGTCAGAATATGTCATCTGTGTGGCGTCTATTCCAGACTGCCTGACAGTGAGTGGGGCATTGCAGACAGATGTACTGTATGTCCCCCTCCTCTTCTCTCTCTCTCTCTCTCTCTCTCTCTCTCTCTAGTGCATACGGAAAGTATTCACAACGCTTCACTTTTTCCACATTTTGTTATGTTTCAGACTCATCTTACATAAGTATTCACACCTTTTGTTATGACACTGAGCTCTGGTGCATCATACTTCTATCAATGGTCCTTGAGATGCTTCTACAACTTCGTTGGAGTCCACGGGTGCCTAAATGAATTCAATGGACATTATTAGGAGAGGCACACATCTCTTTGTATAAGGTTTCACAGCTGATGGTGTATGTCAGTAGCCTGGCTAGCGCCACCACTTCTCAATGAGATGTGGTCTGGGAACCAAACGTTAATTTTCTCGTATTTAAAAAAAATGCCCAGATCCGTTTATTGGGTGCCATGGATGTCTATCAAATGCGTCTGTGCATAGCTCATCATCGTCTTGCTTTCCCCCTTGTTCTGTGATTGGTCCCCTATCTCAGGCGAAAATTTGCTCCATGGTCTCCAGGCTGCCTTAGCAGCGTGAATCAAATCGCGCGCAAGGCAGCATGGGAACACCCAGGCTAGTATGTCAGAGTGAAAACCAAGCCACACGGTGGAGAGAATTGTCAGTAGACCTGCGAGACAGGGTTGTGTGTAGACACAGATCGGGGGAAGGGTACAAGAAAATTTCTGCAGCATTAGAAGTGCCCAAGAGCACAGTAGCCTCCATCATTCTCAAATGGAAAAGTTTGGAATAACCAACAGTCTTCCTAGATCTGGCCGCTCAGCCTAACTGAGTAATCCGGGATGAAGGGCCTTGGTCAGAAAGGTAACCAAGGACCCAATGGTCACTATGACTGAGATCTAGAGTTCCTTTGAGAAGATGAGAGATGTTGTATATATAAAGAAACAAAGAAATTAACTGTCTATAATTTTAATAGTAGGTTTATTTTAACAGTAAAGGACAGAATATGAAAACAAATCCAGAAAATCCCATAAAAAAAGACTTACATTATTTTGCATTTCATTGAGTGAAATAAGTATTTGATCCCCTACCAACTATAAAGAAGGCTCCCACAGATTAGTCCTCTTGCTTTAAGAAAGTTTTACTCCGTAAAATGACAGACCGTTCAAATCAGTGAGGGATCAATTCATTATTTCCTCCACTGTATATATATATACAGTGGAGGAAATAATGAATATATATATATGTAAGGGATAATGGACGACACGGTAGTCTGTTAACAGAAATGAATGCACGGTCGAGGTTGTAAAACAGCCCCGACGCGAAGCGGATTTACCTCGTGAGTGCATTAATTTCTGTGAACAGACCACCGTGGAGTCCATTATCCCGCTTATTCGACTGTTGCCACTTGCATTGTGTTCATTTCCTGTTACTATTTAAACGTTTTAATCGCTAAAACTGTCTTGTTTGTAGAACTACTTTCTCAACTTGCAGGACAAACTGCCGTTATTAGTTCTAAATGGATGGTTGCTACGGCCACAGGCCAGTCATTAGTTCTATCTCTCCCGTTGTTAAGCAGGCGTATCCCAAGATTCTGATTAACTTTAGCTTTGAAACATCGCTATTTTACTTTACTTTTAGCTATTTTACTTTACTTTTAGCCTGCTGCCATCCATCTAGCTAAAAGCCACCTCCGTCATATGCTACAATGTTGCCATGTTCTGAACGTCTGCATTTTACAGCTAGGATGCAACGTGACAGTTTATTTAAACTTCACTACAAGTTTGGCGAATTAATATACAATACGGGCAAAATGTGATATGGCCAAAAAAATGGATCTACTTCATATAGGTGTTAAAATAACATAATGTTAATGGTCATTCTAAATTACATAGGACAATGGGAAATTCAACCAAGCAGTGGAATATATATAGTTATTATACGGCTCTTCACAATGCAAGTAAAATGCTCCATTGACTTGAATGGGATTTCCGAAAGTTCTAGCGGTCATTATTTCTTGGGAAAGGACCTCTGAAAACAAGAATGACCGCTGTCAATGGCAACGGAGTTTGCGCTTGGAATTTCATTCAAAAGTGAAAGCAGACGGTTGATCAGCTGTGTTCTAAAGAATGTTTGATTCAAGTTCAGCGTGTGTTGTGAACTATTTGTTTCTCAGCAAAAGCCACGACGAAACGGCAACAAATAAGTGTAAAGAGACATATCATGGAGTTTATTTTTTCGTTTTGGCAAGTAGCCGTATAATAAGCGGGATAATGTATAGAACACCGGTCATTATGGGAAAATAAGTCCCTTCAGGGCGAAACAAGACCCCTCCACTGGCGCGTCGGGGTCCGGTTCGCCCTGTCGGGACTTATTTTCCCCATAATGACCGGCATTCTATACATTATCCCTTACATAATATGTGTGTGTGTTTTGATGTATGTGTATCGATTGGCACAGGGACACCAGTGCCCTCCAGCTGGTAAACACACCACGGTTTCATCAGTCACAAAGACCAAAGCAACCCAGACTGACGTCCTAAAAATTTGCCTGTCCAGATAAATTCCTAATAGCCCACACTCCTGGAAGCCGTCTTTGTGCCACTAGTGCTCAGTGGTGTAATTACTGGAGCCCGCTGGCTGTGTAGCCAATAGGTAAGTGATAGGAGTGTTGAAGGGCTGCTTAGGCAGAGGCTGGGAACAGTTTCCAAAAGCCCTCATAGTGTCAAAGGCATTGCAACTAATGCCATAGTCAAACCTCTAGCTGTTCTATCAGTTAGAAACATAAATATATGCATGTTATAGTATGAACGTTTATTGAAAATTGAATAAACACATCTGGCTGGTCTCTAAATGGAAATGTTTTTCCTCCCCAAATCAAGAAAATGGCTTCAGTCCAAATGCACTGTATATTTACACCCACACACACACACACACACACACACACACACACACACACTTCCTAAACAAGTTCATATGTTGCGTTATCATATATACACGCGAGTTGGTGAGAGGTCACTGAGCAGACATACACATGACTGGCCTAATACAGAATGTTGAACTTCATTTGAACAAATAAGCACATAAACACACAACACATGTTCAGAGGCACACATCTAAGATGACAATTTCAATATTCACTTTTTAGCACAGTGCACTCATTCAAACATGAGTCATGGACATATTTTAGACTCAACTGAGGTGACACACCTGACTTACACATGGCCCATGGCACACACACACAAACACACACAAGCACAACACATACTGTAAGCAAACTCATAACACACTGACTCATTCCCCCATCTGAACAGTGCTGTCAATTTGCACTCCACATACTTACAGACACACACACACACACACACACACAGTGTACGCCCAAATCCACACACACAGACCCACAAGACCATGCGAGAGGTGCTTTTTCTTAGTTCACCTCCGACAGTGATCTGTGCAGTTGGCTGGCGCTGGCCGTCTGGACGTACGGTAATGAGAGTTTGTCGCCACTGACCCAGTCTCTCAGGATTACAGTCACCAGCTTCGGCTCAAAGCTCTCCACAGTGGCCAGAGCACACAATGTACCCACATCTTTTTCATCCCCAAGAGTGTGTGCTCCACACACACACACACACACACACACACACACACACACACACACACACACACACACACACACACACACACACACATACTCACACACACTCACCCCCCCCATCCGTCCTTCAGAGACAGTTATGCTAAGGCAGAATGCATGACTCCATTTCATGTTTACCCTTAAGATTATGACCTCATCAGCCCAGAAGTAAACAAGAACCACCGACCACATAAACGCTGGCAGCCCTCTGCCCGTATCTGCTGCCACGAGACGGCCTCGCAGCGTCAGACGAGAGTCTGCTCGGAGTGTGTGTGTGTGTGTGTGTTTAAGAGTGATGGGGAGTCAAAGTAATCTAACTTTTTGTGGACAGCATGTCCAGCCGAACCCCCCAACTCCCCACCCCACCCCTCCCCCGGCATACTGCTGCTATGGTCAGCCTCAGTCGCTTTGACAGCTCCGACCTGCCTGCTGGCTCTGTGCCTGGGCACTGTGTGGGTTTTTTGAGCGCGAGTGTGTGATTGTCCATCATGGCTGGGCTGGCCGGCTCGTGATGGGACTCTTGCCTACCTACTCAAGCTCCCAGCAGGTTTGTGTATGTGTGTGTGTGTGTGTGTGTGTGTGTGTGTGTGTGTATGTGTGTGTGTGTGTGTGTGTGTGGGGGGGGTCCCTGGAGCTCAGGGGTTGGCCGCACCCCGACCCACAGCAGCATGGCCCCAGGATTGAGTATGTGAGAAAACCAAGAAACACACAGGGTCTTAATATGTAGTCTGGGCACGTATGCTGGAAGCCTGGTAAGAACAAAAGCACTGATGATTTTTCTCTTGTTGCTCGGATAACTACCATGACAGACTAACTGACGTCCGTCTGTCTGTCTGTTTGCTGGTCAGTTCATTTCAACATTTCTCTGATTGTCTCTCTCTCTCCCACTGTGTGTGCATTGATTGGTTCAATAGCAGCTTCTCTAGAGCCTCGCAATGGAGTGGGTAGCGAGTGGAAAGCCTTTGGGAGAACGCTCTCGGCCTCTTGGGAAACAGAGCAAACCTGCCATGTGATACACAGTTAAATGGCCTACATCGACTCCCCAATACAGTCATGGACACTACCAATGAGATAAAGAGAGGTAATCTTTGGTGTAGGGAGAAATACGTTGAGCTTTTTTTTTTTTTTTTTTTTTTGGAAAAACAAAAAATGGAAAATATTGTTTCATTTGACCATTTGTTAGTAACACAATGCTGAACAAAACGGTACGGCAAGAGCTGGCCTCGATGACTTACAGCACAGTTTAACACAGAACACGAGCCCATGAAACGGCGTGATGGCAAGTTTGGCTAAATACAACAAAGCACATTAGACCATCAAAACAAAGGCACATGATGTATTGCTACACTGATGCAATTAAAACCAAAAATACAGTATTCAGAAACAAAAAGAAAACAAAAGCTGGGATACAGCCTGCAGGGGCATCTATAATGCAAGTCCACCAAATCTAATGTATGACACACACTATGACTACTACACCGGCGCTTCCTGGGTCTCTTTTTTATAAAAAGACCAAAAAAAGAGAAGAGCTAAGAGAGAGAGAGAGAAAGAGAGTCTGTGTGTGGATAGGGTGGTGGTGGTGGTGGGGGGTGGCAGGGGAATAACAATTAAGAAATTAAGGAGATAAATTTGTAGCAGGCAACTTATTGCCGTCAGTTTCAATCTGCAGTGTTTGTGTCCATGGGGCCGTTTGGGCAATGAAGCCGTTATTGTTTTGCATCATTACCGTTTCATGAGTCTCCACCCAAACGCGGCCATGTGACCTTTTTATGAGATGGGAGCAGTGAGCACAGGCCATTAGGATAAATTAAGCATCAATACAGCTTGCGAGAAAGAAACGTTTCTTACCCCTAAATGGGAATCAACAGTGATGTGATTTGACAGAGTGGGGTTTTGGTGTTGACAAAAAAAAATGTAATAGGATTCTCCATCAGAGGGAGCAGAGTAGCAAGCAAAGAGAACCTAACACACATGCAAGATGTCTGTTTTCGCAGACGAGGCATTCTACATAACACGCAAATGCTGAATCAGTGTTGATGCACTCTGAACACAAACACACTTTCACACAAATACGCAGCATGCACACATTTAATTCATTTATTTGGGATGACCAATACTGATTACAACAACACAGCATTCCAAATATTAATAAAGAGCCCATTTGTGTCTCACACAGCAACACAAACCCTGTGCAAGTGCTTACAGCTTTACAGGTAAATCAGGATAAATACACATTATCAGCTAAATCAGTGTATAAATACATATGATCAGCTAAATCAGTGGATAAATACATATTATCAGGGGTAGAGATGGCACCGCCTTCTCCATACATGCAGACTGCCTATGATGGCTGACACAGAGCAGTATTTGGCTATTTGCTTAGATTAGATTTTGTCTTGTTAAGTCCAGCAATTTGCAATTCTCTAACACAGAGTCTATGAACATGTCCAAGGCTACCATAAATAAGTACAACCACCTACTGAAAGAGCATGAGTTAATGGATGGTATTTTAACATTTATTCTGAGAAACACAGGTCCATACACATACACACACAGATGCACACTTTCATTTTAGCAGCTAGGTATTATAATAATGTTGTGGCCCTCTCTGGCTCTTGAGAGTTATATTGTAACATCAATAAAAGACAGGACAGCATAGCTTCTCACAAAACGTCTTTTTTGCCATGTTTTATTTAGTATACTCTATTTTGAGGGGGGTTGAGTTTTATCAAACTTGAGATTTGCAGCCAGTCGCGGCAATGGTAACTAATATGTCAGAAAAGGTTAAGCCCTATGCCTAAGCAACAGTGACCTTTGAAAATGCACTTCCCATTGAATCTGTTTGGAGGCGATTAAAATGTATGACAATCTTCCCCTCCAGTCGGAGAGTTGCTTTATTAGTATTTATTATCATGAAAATAAACCACATCCCGGTCCAGTGTGTCCTAGGATGCACTCTGCATGCTCTGGAAGAAGCAGATTCACTTCCATCGTTTTTTTTCTTCCTTTTCTATCTTTTTAAAAAGCTTATTTGGAAGGATGGCAGCAGAAAAAACGAATTTGCCAATTTGCCAATGTGCAACCTGATTTTGCTCACCCACATCAGTCTAAAGACTCAGCCGCCATGGGCTACAACCTGAACTAAAGATGACAGCCTTAATTACAGCCTTCCTCTTCTGCTTGGCGTTAAAAATTCTGACTCAGCAATTATGTAACTACTCCCAGCATGTTTTTTTCTTCATTTCTAAATGTTGTAATTCACTGTGCTAGCAATGTTGAACAATACATCATGATTACTCGCGTTTTCTTTTTTCTTAAGGCCATTCACTAAATTGTGAAGGCTGTCATTTACAAGCCTGTCATTACAGTTGAGCGGGACAGTCAGATGAGCTGCGTTGCGATCCTCTCTGCAAAAATAAATTACGCTTGGCAATTTGTCTCCATCTCCTACTCCATCCCCTGCTCTTGCAACCTTTGTGTGTGTATACCTTTATAATTATAATGCACACCACTTGGCTATGGATCACACATCCCTCTTTGTGAACCACTGTGCTAAAGAACACTTCAACAGGGCTAGGTAGAATTGATGATTGAAAAAGAAAACTTTGACAATTCCTATGTGACCGCTACTGTCATAATTATATATTTCATTTGGTTATATGTGTAAAAACGACCACTATGGTGACTATAGGGAGAAATGTGCACATGTGCGTTATGAAGCAGCGCTTCAGCGCTCTCATACTGCATTCATGCTAGACATTGCGCAAGTCAGAAAGAGTCAACGCTGGCCTGTCGCTGGGTCACCACCAGCACAGGATGATGCCCAATGTATATGGGTCACCATGTGATGAGTCACATGCATCTGGGTCAGCCACTGGGATCTCTCTTTATCCAGCAGTGATATTTCTTTGAATATGTCTAAGTGATGCATGTCAAGCAAAAAGCCCTATCCAGGAACCTGATGTTGACTCTAAAGTAATGCTTCATGGGTTTAGGGCCCCAAAATGAACTGATCCCAAATCAGTTAGAGACAGAGGAATGTGACTCATCAGAAGAAAGGACTGGTATTTCCCCTTGGGGATCAATAAAGTATCTATCTATCTATCTATCTATCTATCTATCTATCTATCTGTATGTGATGCAGCTCTTCTAGTTACTTAGAAACGTGTTTCAGCTCTATGAAATGATGATAGACTACCATACAGTTCAAATCATTTGTGCTAAAATACTCAGATGTTTTCGGTGCAATAGACCATTTTAAACTACTGAAAGAAAAGTGGAGTAATATAGTACAATGAAAGTATCGATGAAGTCAAAATGATTATATTATTGAGTCATGATTCCTATTCAAGGGTGAAAATCAGTGTCTGTGGAAATCGCAGGAGTTGTGTCTTTTGTAGAGAATTTAGTTGCAGTGTTGGAGGAGGTTGTAAATCACAGTTCCTCTCCTAGAACAGCGTGTCCACTCCCTGTCCAGATATGCATTAAAGCTTTGGGCCCTTTGTCATTCAAAACTATTATTTCTCACTCCACTGGATTTTCAATCTGTCTTCCGCCACAGAAGCCACTTTGGCAGATGTCTTGACTGGGTGTAAAACTGGCTGGTCGTAAACGTTCAACTCAATTCAATTACACTCGGTTCAATTAAATGGTTTAATTTAAAAGAGGTGTGGATGTAAACTACTGTTCATTTGTTTCAAGGGAATAGGTTTTTTCCCCTCCCTTTCTCCCACGTCACTAATGAAGTTGGCTAAACTGTGGAAAAAATTGTGGTGAAGGACATTATACTTCATTCCAACCGGGTCGTTCATTTCTTTGTCATTAGCAATTGAGTGACCGTTCACTTTAAATGGAGGAAATGACCAAGATGGAGGCCATCATCAACACCCAAACATCCACTGTCATTTCGGTGGGCAGTGACATCACCTCCAGACCACCCGTGTCACGCCCCTTGTCCACGGCAAGATTGCATCATGTCTCTCTGACGATTGCACTGAACAGGCCGCCGTCCTTTCTCACGCAATATCTATTACTCAGTTTTAAATACAATATTTTTTCTTGGGTGTTGGGGAGGAGACGACTATCTGCATATCAAAGCAAAAGAAATGAGTTCACAGTCTCACAATGCGACTGTGAAATGAGGTTGTACTGCAGTCTTAGCCCTCTCTGTAGTATTCAGTCATCCTGCTGCTGCTCCTGCTCTTAAGAGCCTTCAAATAAACAGAACATGTGTGTGTGTGTGTGTGTGTGTGTGTGTGTGTGGGGGGGGGAGACGACATCAAAGAGTAATTACTAATGCTTTTAACGCTCCTTTGTGCATGCTCACACACACACACACACACACATACACACACACATAAAACATGCACACACACACACACACACACACACACACACACACATGCCGAGAGAGAAAAACAGCCCATTTTAGTATCAGGCCTTATCATTTATTGTCAAGTTCTGAAATCAGTCAAGAGAAAAACATTAGATGCATGCCTGCAGGGCTCATTGCACAGACTGCGTCAACAGAATATGAAGGAAATTAGTGCCAATGTTGAGCAAAAAAAAGCCTCTGCCTCCAACAAATGTCGCCCTGCTTTCCTGCACGTCTCCATGCCCTGGCACTGCCATCTAAAACCTTCTGACAGATGTAAATGTGGGGGTCTTTGGCTATTTTAGTAGTGTGTGTGTGTGTGTGTGTGTGTGTATGTGTGTGCGTGCGTGCGTGCGTGCATGCGTGCATGTGCGCGTGTGCGTGCACACTTTTATCTTTGTATCTCTCTCTCTCTCCTCTGTGTGTGCAGTCTCTCTCTCCCTCTCCCTCCCGCTCTCCTCTCTCTTGCAGAAGAAGGACACATAGGAGACATGTAATGTCCACCACTCGGGCTCCTCACTGGCTCCCCAGGGCTGGCCATCAGTGCCAGGATGCAGCAGATGTTATGGATGCAGTCCACTTACACGCCAACATGACACTAACGCCAGGGATAAAGCAGAATATTCCACCATTCCACCTTCCCATGCATCTCCCTTTCCACTTCCTACTTCTCTCTCTCCCTAACCCAAACACAGGTGACATCAGACCACTAAACATCACACGCCACTGATAGAGCTATCATTTGTCTTTTTGTCATCTTAACGAAATCCCCTCCTAAATACTGTACACACACACCACACACACACAGACACACACACACACACACACACACACACACTCTCTCCTGTCTGTGTCGTGAAAGAGGGGAAAAAATAAAATAATAAAATAATGCACTGTTGAGTCACCCCTCTGCCCCGCTGACAAACTTCATCTTCGTTGGCACGGTGACAGTGCGTGACGGGCACAGGGAAGACAAGGCATGCAGAGGAGAGAGGAGAGAAGAGAAGAGGAGTGGAGACGGAAGGAGAGAAGAGAGGAGGAGAGGAGGTGGGGGGTTGGGGCATCAGTGGCTATGGAGCCTCAGCCATAGTGTCCTTCCGTTGCCAGCTGCACACCCCGCTGCCCACTGACAAGCTCTACCACAAGGAATGTCTCAGCGCCTACAGTAATGGCAGACAACACTGGGAGGTTTTCAAGGTGCATATTTGATTTGTCTGTCTGTGGGGTTGGTTGTGTCTGCACACACAGTGCCTGATGAGCTGGATTTCTAACAGGAAGTACAGAGCATCTTTAAAGAGGAGCTGCTCTTTTTTCATTTGTCTTGAGACACCCATGGGCCTAGCTAAATACCTGCACCCAACACAACCCCCGCTCTCTCTCTCTCTCCTCTCTCTCTCTCTCCTTCTCTCTCTCTTTCTCTGTGTGTGTTTGCATAAATCAGTGGAATAAAGTCTCCATAAGCCTGGCTTGTTTGTTTGTTTGTTTGTATTCTGTTGAGTTTGACAGGGAGGGTGTTGCCCCAGTCGTTATCTCACACCCTGTTCTTGCCAGGTGGCGTATTCTTTGCATTCTGCTTTGCCTGTGATCTTAATTCCGCTTTTGTGCATTTTCTTGGTTTAGCTCTTCGCAAACATAAACAAGCTGTGTGTGTGTGTTTGTGTGTGGGGGGGGTTCAACATGGCCTGTATTTGAGTAAAGAGACTTTTGCTGTGAACAGAAGGCACACAGACGCATAGTCACATATACACACATAAGAACATGTGTGCACTCGCAGGCGCACACACACAGCAGAAAGCTTTAAATATTGTTAGCATGTGGGCCATGAAATATTTAGGTGCGCTTGCTGCATGTCATGACCAGTGTTGGGAGTAACACTTTACAAAAGTAATGTAATTACTGTAATATATTGCTGTTTGCTGTAACGTGGTAATGTAAGGCATTACAAATAAAAATTGGGTAATATTTTACTTGGTACAAACTTCAGTAACGTGCGTTACAATGCATTTTAACTCGAAATTAAAGGTGCTCTAAGCGATGCCACGCGTTTTTTAGGCTAAAACATTGTATGTCACTTACTGCAAACAGCACCTAACCAACCGCTAGCTGTGTGTGTCCGGAATACACTGTAAAAAAACGCGATCTCTGTGGAAAGCCCAGGTTCCAAGATTGGCAACAAAACCTGGGCAAACCTAGCCCATGAAAACATAACAAACTGTTCCAGCAAATCACAGATGAGATGCGCGTTTAGGAGAGTTTCAATTGCATCGGAGCAACCTGGGGAGGGAGGGGATGAAAATAGCGAGCTACAGTAGCTCTGTGTTTTGTTTGAAAGTCAACAGAAGTGACGTTGCCCAGCATCGCTTAGAGCGCCTTTAAGTGGTGTTTTGTTTTGATACATATTCACAAACACCACCGCGAGAACAACAGAGGAGAAAAAATCTGAGCAAAATAGTAGAACGTTATATCCCTGGTTGAAGATGACTGTGGCTGCAGCAGACTTGAAGTCGGACTCAATTTGCGGGATGGACATAAGCTCATTATTTTCCGTTTGTCAGAGACAAGGATATGAAGAACATAATAGTTAAGTGCACTTTGTTTGCGAAACCGAAAGATCTCCCTATGCAAAATAGCACAAGTAATTTAAAAGTGAATTATTAGCCTAGTAGCCACCTAGCTATCTGAATGGAATGCGAACAGTCGACTCGGCACATCATGTGCTTCATGTAAATGCTTGGAAAACGAATTATTGAAGACCCACCAATTCCATTCTACTAGCACTACGTGGTGGAGATTGAGAGAATCCAAAAAGTATCACACTTACATGTAACATGGTGTTTTAAAAGTAATGCAATAGTAGTGTAATGCCTTACAATTCAGAGACAGTAATATTATAATGTAACGATTTACTTTGAAATGACAGTAATAATTAATACATAATACATTACGATTTTGCAGTTACTTGCCCAATACTGGTCATGACAGGCATGGATGGATTATGAACTTTCGGCCCCCTGGGCCCAGATGTATTAAGGGCCCCCCACTAATTGTCGCATACAGTATGTGTGTTTTTTATTTGTTTGATGTGATTTCCTGTATTCTGGTGCATTTTGGGGATGGCCAATACTTTAATTCAATTAGATTCATAGCCTACGTCCTGATGTGTTGATATTGAGGCAATGATTCCATGCAATGGCTTGGGCTTCAGGGCCCCCTGACCCGGTAGGCCCGTGCAGTAATCCATCCCAGGTAGCGATGCTTGTCACAGGGCCTCCGTGCTGCCTCTGCATAACCAGCTGCTGTGAGTGGGATCCTGAGCAAGTGTCCTCCCCAGTGATAAATAGCCACTCATGTGAGGCAGTCATATACATGCACACACAGACACGCTCACCAGAACACACACACGCACACACACACACACACACACACACACACACATACACACACACACACGTACAGATGGCAACACAGAAATACACACACCAACTACCACACACACTCTGAAGAATTGAAAAGTCCTCATCACCCCAATGCGGGCCGCAAATAATTTCTGGAGCTCTTGTGGAGAGCTTGACAGATGATGGTCCTTCAGAGGGGGGAAACAGAATACGTTACCATCCCAATGCCCCCTCCAACGCCACCACCACCACCATCTATTTCACTATGATTGATTTTGCCTCCGAGGACCGCTGACAGGTAGATGAAGTTATATCCCTTTTTCCCCGTAGCATTTGTTGCCCTCCGAGATCCAATCACATTTTAAGCTTTAGCGTTTGTATCGTTCACCCCCTATCTGAAACCGCATACATTTGTGTGCGGGGTCCTTTTGACGCAAGCAGCTACGTGCTGCCATAGCGGTTGTCATACATGTCTCCGTCATGCCAACAGACACCCACAACAACGATAGCCGATCGAACAGTTTCTGTTGGTCCACTTATGGTCAGTTTTCACCAGCATGTTAAAGAGCACAAACCTATAATACAGTAATTCTACCATGATACATTCATCACTTGTGGGTCTCATACGCCAGAAATCATTGTTTTCATTGTCATTTCATTCAATGATTACATTACCCCCCCCCCACACACACACACACATCACACACACAATTTTCCAGGGGGGGTGTAAATTGGAAAAAAAAAAAGCTTGAAATGACCCGGTGATCCTGTCGTGGGTACTGTAAAAAGGCGTGAACCTGTTTTGACTGATGCCTTGTAGAGCCAGTTTGCATAATAAGAGTGGATGGGAAAAGAAGAAAAACAACATGTGAGGGTACAGTAAGCCCAATAAGACCCTTCCGTGCAGATAGCGATGCTCCACTGCACATGAACATTTCACCATCGCTACCGCAACTCACCCTGTGCTACGGCGACCCTGCCTTTGCACTCGCTTCAAGAGGCAGACCCAGCGCACGGAGGCTGAGAGCGAGGCGGCCGCTGAATTAGCCTCTTAATAAATTTCCACTGTAATTTCAGGGAGAAGGTCTATAAGAGGCTTATACGCGCGGCACGGCGAGGCGAGGCGAGGCGAGGCGACCGCCAATGTTTTCCCTTACTCTGTATTAATCCTGAAAACTCGAAAATAATTAGGTGCATCACCACAGGTTTTCAGCTTGTGTGTGTGGTGTGTGTGTGAGGGGCGGTGAGGGGGTGCTGGATGGATGATGTGACCACAGTGGATTCCAGCACTTCCCATCACGCCCCCACACACACACACACACACACACACACACACTCACACACACATACACACATTCCACTTCCATTCCTGATGGTTTCAGACCCTGTCACAGGCACTTCAGAGAAGCAGCTGTGACCATTAACAAACCTAAGAGGAGGAGGCGAGGATGAGGATGAGTGGGGGGAGGTGTGTGTGTGTGTGTGTGTGTGTGTGTGTGTGTGTGTGTGTGTGTGTGTGTGTGTGTGTGTGTGTGTGTGTGTGTGTGTGTGTGTGTGTTTGAGAGAATGTGAAGCACTGGCACATGAGTGGGATGTAATCACTCTAAAACATGAATGCTTCTGAGAGTCGCCGGAGGTGATGGCGCCTGTCTTTAACCCCACCCCCTCCACAACAAACACACACACACACACACACACACACACACACACACACACACACACACACACATACACACACTTATGCACTCACATCAACACAAATGCATGTATACACAGCAGTGACAACATGCTGACACTTAAAACCAAACACACACACCACACACACACACACAGAAAATTGTCTTAGTTACTTGCACACACTTTGAATTACAATACTAACACACACCCAATCTAGCTCAAATGTACCCCATGTTTGTGTTGTCTGTTGCCACAGGGCCGGAGTGGGGCCACTTTTCAGCCCGGGAGTTTCAGGCCCAAGACCGGCCCATGTTTTCCATAGTGGTGGAAATTGGATAAATGAAGCAACATTTCAGCTTTTATCCTGTAGTTTTTATTAGTACCATGGTTCAACAAATGTGTAAAGGTTATAATTCACTTCAACTGAGAAGTTAACAAAAAATATTCCACTATTTCACAAGTTAACAAAAACAGAAAGAAAGAAAGAAAGAAAGAAAGAAAGAAAGAAAGAAAGAAAGAAAGAAAGAAAGAAAGCCTTTGAAATGCACGCTTCCCACAAAGAGGCATATTGAACTAATGTTTAGGCTATGTTTTTGCATGAGTAGGCTATAATGTTGTTTGGTGATTTAGCCTAGGTACTCCTTTACTACACCCTCTTCTGAGCAAACAAGGCATATATGTTTATCATGTAGCATAATTGCTCTTTCTTACATTAAATAACTATAAATTATCCTCTCTACTTGTCCCTGTAGTCATGGCCTCCTCATCACTAATTTCGGGCTCATCATTTTCAGTGGTCGACTGGTTGATCTGCTGCTCAGAGGCTACAATTTTAATTGCATAGGCCTACACAGATCATGCTTCAGTTTTGTTATCAATATTTGCATACTGCAAAGTCTATGAATCGGATACAAAAGGCTAATTTTAAAGTAATTTAATATGTTGCTTGCGAATAGCTTGACAACGCTACAAACGTCCAATATTAGCCCAATAATTAGGCTACATTGTCAATAGGCTAATCATTGCCTATAGGCTATCTCTCTTTACCAGTTGCCACTTTTGTCTGTAATCTGGAAGCTTGGCACATTTAGCAGCATTCTACCTGGCCGTTCCTACCTGGCCGTTTTATCCCTCCTGGCCTCTTTCTACATCCATCCTTCCTGACGCTTAAGGCTACTGTAGGGCCGGCCCGGCTATCCGTAGGCTATCTGAGAAAACTTTTTGGAAAAGACGGGCGATATAGACCCAACCAACTCTTTTTGGGAGGGGAGAACTCCCTCACATGGTAGGCTACAACCCATACAGAGGCAACGGTGTCATGCACAGAATGCGGAACGTGTATAGCCTACTTTAAGAGAAGATAGACTAACGTGACAAATGTCAATATTTTTTTTCCTCGACCGGCCCAAAAGTGAAGCGGCCCACCGAGAATTCTCCCGATTCTCCCGATTACCCACTGTTGCCATGTTCTTGAGCACATGTGCTCAGACACACTAACCACAACATCATAGAGATATGAACCAACATAAGCAGATATAAATACACATTATATAGTATATATACTCTTTTGATCCAGTGAGGGAAATTTGGTCTCAGCGCTTATCCTAATCCGTGAATTAGTGAAACACACTCAGCGACATTAAGTGAACACACAGTGAGGTGAAGCACACACTAATCCCCGGGCGCAGAGTGAGCTGCCTGCATCCACAGCGGGGGGGAGCAGTGAGGGGTTAGGTGCCTTTACTCAGAGACTAGCCGCCTCACTGGTCAGGGTTCAAACCGGCAACCCTCCGGTTACAAGTTCGAAGCGCTAACCAGTAGGCCACGGCTGCCCACAAATCATGCAAAGTCATTATCATGCAAAGTCACACACACACACACACACACACACACACACACACACACGTATTCAGAGGAGGAAACACTGATGTGTCTCACTGTAATATTGATCCACTCTAATCATATTCAGGAACAGGATCTATGTCCTTTTCAAATGGATTAAATTTCTCCGCTCTCTGGGGTTCCTGTTTTATAATGAGGGTGCTATAAGGTTTTAACATTTGCATGAACAATATTTAATACATGCACAAGAGGCAGACTTACTATTATGATAACAAATTGATGTCATTTTTACAACCCCCTGGCAAAGCATGTACAATAATATCGAGAAACTACAGCGACTCGTTCAAGGTCATGGCACAGTGGTCATTTGATCTATGGACCTGTTCTCCTAGGAGCCCAGTGCTTTCAAACATGGGTGCCAAACCCCCGTCAGCACTAAAAAACCCATCATGCAGGGAAGAAATAGCCTCATCTCGGGTGTCTTGTCAGTCAGGGGCAACATTAAGAATGCACTTATTCCCATTGTCTCTGTGCATCGCAGCCCTGCTGGATCATATACTATGCCTCAGTGGCGTGCCGTCAAAGTAAAAGCCTAGCACTCTCTTGGCCTCCTAATTCAGGGCAGTAGATTAGGCAAGCGCTGAGCTGCACGAGAAATTGCATCCATTTTATAATATATGTGTGTGTGTGTGTGTGTATGAATGTCTGTGTTGGGGGTTAGGGGCTCCATTCCACTTACTCACGTGTGTTGTATCTTCAGGGAAGTGTCTAAGGAGAAAAGAGTGACAAGGAAATGCTGCAATGAGATTATGTGCTGTTTTAAATACTCCCACAGAGTGTGTTGTCGCAAAGCAATGTTAGCAGTGCTCTGTTCACAGCCTTCATCTGAGTGTTAAAGGATAACAGGAGCTGGAAAAAAGTGTGTCTGTGTGTGCGTGTGTGTGTGTGTGTGTGTGGGCGTTTTCATTCATGAGCATGAATCACAGAACTATTAATTGAATATGTTTACTTTCATGTTGTTTCTTTATGCTGTTTAAGGAAACAGGATGATAACACACGCTGTTTGAAGGTGGTAACACAATAGAGAGCGGCGCCATAGTTGCTGCAATTTACCCCTGGATAAACCAGCGAGCTGTGGGCACTAAACACCAAACTATGAATCAGAGCTTCAAGTCAGGGACATAAACCATGGCTGGGAATATGTGGGGAGGATTTAAAATCTGCCCGCGCTGCGAGAATGGATGCTGCACACAGACTTCTTCGACATTACACATAGATGAGCAGGTATTGATCATTCACGGACGGGCTGGCTGGTTTGTAATTCATTGCTACAGCCTCTCCCTGCGTCTGCTGGGATGGAGGGATGCAGTATCTGTACGAGATGCAGTCCAACCCTGCATTGGCCTCATGAACAGGCTGTAGAGAAGGGTCTTGTAGCACAGGTACAGACTACAGTCCTCAAATAGGCATTAAGCATTAGCAAAGGACTGTGAATCATGCAAATCCATTCCATGCAGCACCCTCTCAATGCCCTCTTTCTCTCTTCTGCCCACTAAAATCAGGTCTTGCCCGTCATGAAAGATGCTTTTCACACAAACCTAGCTTTTAGATGGTCTGTCATAAGAATAATCTAGATCAGCCTTTCTTATCTTCATTGCTGGATTTTCATGATTAAAGACCTTACATTATTATGTGTGTGTGTGTGTGTGTGTGTGTGTGCGCGCATGTGCGTGTGTGGTGTGGTGTGGTGTGCGTGTGTGTGCGCTTGTGTCACTTTCTTTCATAAAGGGTCATGGTGATGTTGTGGATCTTCATTATTCCCTCCAAGTGCAATATGAAGAGCAAATAGTAAGACAGTATTTGCAGCAGGAAGTGAATCACCTCCAGTGTGCTGGAGGTCAGAGGTCAACCAGTGCTGCAGTGAACTCTGGGAACTGAATTGTGTCGAGCTAAGGGCCAAGGCACTCTCAGCTAAACCGAAGTCAGGCCGGGGTTATCCTATATTTCTCTAGGATTGATTGCCTTGGAATTGTACATTAAGGGAATGACTCGACAAATGTGTGCAATTGTCTCAACAGCAATTGGGGTAATACTACCCTACTAACCTTTATTTATAGGGACCAACCTGCAGCTAAATTGCATGGAAAAAGACCAAAGCCAATCTTGTTCTGTCTGAGAAATCTTCAGATACTCTCAAAGGGACACCAAAAGAATAATCCTATCACCTACACAACAACAGATGCTGTCTGTAAGAAAAGAAAAGCATTTTAGAACATGTCGGACTTTATGGACTTTACTTAATATCTCAGGGCCCGGAAATGTATCAGTAGAATGATGAGTCATATGTAATGATATGGTAACAACTGTATAACTAATGGATGATGGTATGACCTCATGGTGGGCCCATTGTCACATATTGCTACTACAACAACTTTTGATTATATCTCTAACCTTTGCCTTTTTCACAGGAGAAACTAACTAGGAAGCAGGAAATGTAATCAATGTGTACCTTATCATGTCTTGATTAATGCACTCTCACTACAACAATGGTCTCAAGTCTCATCAAAGTACTCTCAAATCAGATGACCTCCAACCATGTGATCCCAAATCAGCTGACCTCCAATCATGTGATCCATATCAATGTAACCAACCACAAACTAGGTAGCCTACCGTATTTAAGTGAGGTTCACAGAGCATTCTAGGAGCCATTCTGTAGTCAGAATCTCCCGCACCACTAAGGTGTGTAGTCATCATCCTCTGAGCTGGTATGTTCATTCTCTGATTGCTTCATATGGTTTCCTAAATGTTCCTTTAACCTGTTTTCGTAACTTTCACATTATTCAGATGTACCTTCTATAATGTATTCGATGAATAGCTTGTGTCTAACAAATAAATTGTTATGCTTTGACCCGCATAGTTTTCTAGAGTTTCTTTAGATATCCCTCAAGTTTAAGATGGGCCAGGAGGAACGGCTAGGATTAGTCTCCAGGGCCGTGGGGGCTAAATCAGTGAAAGTGTAGGCATGCTACCAGGAGAACTGGCCATCGTATTGTACTGTGGTGGGTCACTGATTTTATTAGTAGTCTGGAATTAGACAGCTAACCTTAGCACACCCTGAACCCTCTGCAGCTTCGGTAAGATGTTCTGTCCAGATGAGCATAGTGGTCCAGGCCAGCACTATAGCCTCTGACCGACTTTCACACTAGGATCATTACTCAAGTGAAGGCTCCTCCTAATTAATCGGCCGAGGAGGGCCTCGCACACTATTCTTGGGGAAGATGCGTCTAATTAAATAGCTAGAAGGCATTCTTGTAACAGCATTGTGGGTAGGCCCACATCGGCCTACTATGGATAGTAATATTACTTTGACCGAAACTTCTCCATATCTAGCGGGGTCAGAATCATTAGGTTAACAGGGGTTCTATAATCAATTGTTATTTCCAACAGCGCGCGGACAGCTTCACGATTTCCTTCGACCACTCCCAGTTCCCTCATTGGTCCTGACGAGTGACGTCTTACAGTTTCGTGTCACCAAGGTGGTAAAGTCTCAAAAACTATTTTAGGCTCAGATTATTTATGTATTTATGTATTCTCTAAGAATATTATGATAAATAAAGCATGTAAAATAGAAATAACCTTGCCGGTTTCTCATATACAGTATTTGAGCTTTTTCCTGCTGTCTTCCCACCTTTAAACCTAACTGCATACTTTGTTGTTATTGTTGCTGTCGGCAGAGGGATAGCATAGGCAAAGGTAAAATGTCCTGTATTTTGGGGTAAAATCTTGGGATATCTACCTTATTTATAAAATAAAGTTAAATTCCTTTGATGAACTATAGCTGAATGTCGAAGAGACAGTTGAAAATCACTGCATTATTTTCTGAGATAATATATTCACACTTATCTTTATAAAATTGTTCTCTTGTGCTATGCCTTTTCACACAACACCAGGTTTATTTTGGTGGAGGGCATATTCATATTTCATACTCAAAAATGGAATGTTCCAGCTAGGGGTCGACCAATTATCGGCCTGGCCGATTATTAGGGCCGATATTTAGCATATTTATAATAATCTGTATCCGGTCATTTTTTCCACCGATAAGCCGATATTGAAATGGATAAAGAAGGAAACACGCTATTTTGTCTGTAAAGCGTCTCTCACTTAGCCTATAAATCTAGACGCGCCCTTGCTGCCAGGGCTAGTCTAGCAACTCTCCGTTGGCTTGTGAGCTCCAGAAATCGAAACTTAATCAGGACATTGAAATTGTGTATAGAGTCGCTTGGTGGGCTTAACATAATGATAGATTGCAACGGTTTGGCTTGAATTCCCTTCAAGAATAGCATGCTACTTAAAAACAAATATCCTATTGCGTGCAGAGGGAATTTGAAAGACAACTGATTATCCCGCCCCTCGGACTGAGCACGGCGAACGGTGAGTGCCCAGACCCTACATTTTAATGTGGGTCTGGCTCGCCAGGCTATCTCTCACTCCCTGCATTTACTACTCTGTGGTGACACTTGCCATCACGCATGCACCTCTTCCTCTCCCTCTCTCGTGAACTCACACACACGATGGCAAAGCATCCTCTTTGTGACAGGTCCCTTAACAAGCACATAGCACATTGTGCAGGTCTACTCTATGAAAATAATTGCTATCACTCAGCTCTTGGATTAACATGATACACAGGATTTTGCAAAGTGATGCAAGTTGATAGACAATTGTGTATCAAAAGAAGAAAGAAAAGTTTGCATAATTAAATGATTTTTAATTACATTTTTGCAGCATATAGCCTTTACCCCCCTTTTTGACAACTGACATATCGGTTTTACATATCGGTTATCGGCCTCCTGTTTTGGTAATAATTGATATCGGTATCGGCCCTGAAAAAATCATATTGGTCGATCCCTAGTTCCAGCACAATCAAAGTCTCTACCAGTCAGTAAGGC